>NC_134480.1:489816-587316 GCF_964194025.1 Convolutriloba macropyga
CCCTAACCCTAACCCTAACCCTAACCCTAACCCCTAACCCTAACCCTAACCCTAACCCTAACCCTAACCCTAACCCTAACCCTAACCCTAACCCTAACCCTAACCCTAACCCTAACCCTAACCCTAACCCTAACCCTAACCCTAACCCTAACCCTAACCCTAACCCTAACCCTAACCCTAACCCTAACCCTAACCCTAACCCTAACCCTAACCCTAACCCTAACCCTAACCCTAACCCTAACCCTAACCCTAACCCTAACCCTAACCCTAACCCTAACCCTAACCCTAACCCTAACCCTAACCCTAACCCTAACCCTAACCCTAACCCTAACCCTAACCCTAACCCTAACCCTAACCCTAACCCTAACCCTAACCCTAACCCTAACCCTAACCCTAACCCTAACCCTAACCCTAACCCTAACCCTAACCCTAACCCTAACCCTAACCCTAACCCTAACCCTAACCCTAACCCTAACCCTAACCCTAACCCTAACCCTAACCCTAACCCTAACCCTAACCCTAACCCTAACCCTAACCCTAACCCTAACCCTAACCCTAACCCTAACCCTAACCCTAACCCTAACCCTAACCCTAACCCTAACCCTAACCCTAACCCTAACCCTAACCCTAACCCTAACCCTAACCCTAACCCTAACCCTAACCCTAACCCTAACCCTAACCCTAACCCTAACCCTAACCCTAACCCTAACCCTAACCCTAACCCTAACCCTAACCCTAACCCTAACCCTAACCCTAACCCTAACCCTAACCCTAACCCTAACCCTAACCCTAACCCTAACCCTAACCCTAACCCTAACCCTAACCCTAACCCTAACCCTAACCCTAACCCTAACCCTAACCCTAACCCTAACCCTAACCCTAACCCTAACCCTAACCCTAACCCTAACCCTAACCCTAACCCTAACCCTAACCCTAACCCTAACCCTAACCCTAACCCTAACCCTAACCCTAACCCTAACCCTAACCCTAACCCTAACCCTAACCCTAACCCTAACCCTAACCCTAACCCTAACCCTAACCCTAACCCTAACCCTAACCCTAACCCTAACCCTAACCCTAACCCTAACCCTAACCCTAACCCTAACCCTAACCCTAACCCTAACCCTAACCCTAACCCTAACCCTAACCCTAACCCTAACCCTAACCCTAACCCTAACCCTAACCCTAACCCTAACCCTAACCCTAACCCTAACCCTAACCCTAACCCTAACCCTAACCCTAACCCTAACCCTAACCCTAACCCTAACCCTAACCCTAACCCTAACCCTAACCCTAACCCTAACCCTAACCCTAACCCTAACCCTAACCCTAACCCTAACCCTAACCCTAACCCTAACCCTAACCCTAACCCTAACCCTAACCCTAACCCTAACCCTAACCCTAACCCTAACCCTAAGGAGGAGTATTGTTCGAATTTGTAGTGTGAGGCCCATTAGAGTATTCCGGTCATATCTCCCCAAATAATGATTTTTATGGCAAATTAAGGCCACCGTTTGCATTTTTGGGCCCAAATAAGCAAATGCTATGTGTTTTTTTTGCAAAAAAATCAAAAAAAAAAATTTTTTGAAAAAATTTGGGCTAAGAAAAAATGCCATTTTCTGACGATTTTTGGGTATTTTAGGCACTTTGAATACATGGTGAGGCTCCAATTGATCTGGGGAACTCAGCCATATAAGTTTTATGCTTAAATTCGGAAGAAAAACTGGATTTCGGTTTTTACCATTTTCGAACATTTTAAGCCCGAAAAATTTTGGAGGTCATTATAAAACGTGGAGTGCTTCAATTCTTAAAAAAGAAGCATTTCTGAACTCCCCTTGTGCTCTAGTTTACGAGGATACCCATATGTTGACAAAATTCGCAATGGAAATTACTCTAGGGGCTCTCAAAATTTAAAAACCGAAAATCAGTTTTGACACAGTAGATACTTTTGTCCACCAAAATTGGAATATTGGTCAAAAAGTCATAAATGTGGTATCATTAGAAAGCCCTGATAATGTACTTTTCAGAACTATATCATTTGTTTTAAAATTCTTACTAGAAGAGATTTAATGGTCATATCAATTTCGAACAAAATTTTTCGGGCTAACGACTTTTTTTTAGAACTTCATAAAAACTCGAGGAATCAACTTTTTGAAGTAAAACAAACTGTTTTGGAAAGCTATTGTGCTCTAGTTTTTGGAAATATTTGATTTGGGTTAACCCTAACCTTCGTTATTTCAAAACTCCAGAATCACATATAAGATCGAGTATGGTTACAAACTCAGATTATTGATGGATTTCAACATTTCATAGGATGTCAACGAATAATCGTAGCGGAGTGCTTAAATTGGCTGGGTAACCGTTTTCGACCTCGAGAAACACGATCCCGCTGTCAAATTTGAGCTAGGTCTCACCATTTTTGAAAGAGTATTTTCTTCGGGCTAAAAACGATGTTCGAAAATGTAAAAATAAAATTATCTTTCCCATGGTCTTTCCGATGTTACAGATAGGCAAATAAACGACCTAACCACACTAACTACAGTCCATCTGCTTCACAAAAATACTTATTTTATTATCCTAGCTGCAGTATAAGTACCGGTAAAGCTCTGCAAAAATTTTTTCGCACATTTGCAAAATGCAACGCCAGTTTTGGGCACTTTCGGGCAATTGGCATTACAAGAAACCCCAAATAGGTTTTATTTCTGAAAAGTATTTTTGATAAGCTTTAAAATGAGCTATATATTGTCCTTTTTGGGTTAATATTTGTTGACGAACTTTGCCACCAAAGACAAAGTTATCTTTAAAAAAAATTGACACATATGTTCTGGACTAGATTTGAGACCGTTCCCGGGTGTTTTTTGTCATTTTTTTATATCCTCGTAAACTACAGCTCAGTAGCATTGCAACCATATATGCTATGTTATTAAAATATCCCGGTAGGGTGGTCAAATTACACGGTGTTCTCAAAAAATTTTAGAGCGATATATAAAAGTTGAAGTTTCTGCTCAAAAGTGATAGTTACAACCATCCGAAGATCAAACAAATTATATGGCTCTAAACTAGAGATACCAAGCTTTAAAACGAGCTATAGATCAACTCATTTGAACCACTATTCACGGAGAAATTGTACATCAAACACAAATCGAATTTTCAACTCGGTGAGCATTTCTTCTAGGAGGCATGAACGCACCTAAATGGTCAAAAAGTGCGTGTTTTTTAATCCTCGTGCAATTATACATACAAGAGCTCTTCAAATCCTATATAGGGCTAGTGTACCATTCTTAAATCTGGGCGAATATTACCACTATTTACCAAGTCATAATTGACTCGATTTTTTTTTCATGTTTGATGCCATTTTAGGTACATTTCCAATCACTATATAAATTGGATATTACACTTTGCTACAAAGCCTGTTACAAGAGCTTTACAATGAGCTATACATGAATCAATTTGAGCCAATATTTGTTACCTTATGAGTAAAACAATCACAAGTGGTATCTTACCAATCTTTGATCTAAGCACTCCAGTTACCATAAACGTACTTAAACGGTCAAAAAGTGCTATTTTTTTAAAGCTCGCCCTCTTTTCTAATCAATAATTTTTCAAAACTATATATATTGCAACTGTATCATTCTTATAGGTGGTCGGAAGTAGCCACTGTTTACCAAGTCAAAATTGATTCGATTTCTGTTTTGTGTTTGATGCCTTTTTAGGCACCTTTAAAGCCAGTAATGATATAGTCAATATACATGGCTACAAAGCTCAATAAAGTAGCTTTAAAATTAGCTGTATATGAAGCATTTTGAGCCATCATTTGTCAACTTATGATGAACACAATGACGACTGGTATCTTACCAATCTTGGACCGAAATACTACAGGTACCTTTTTGCCTCCTAGAACTAATTTTAGTAAAGGAAAGTGCAAGTTTATTAATTTGATGTAATTTTCTATATCAGTGGACTTAAAAAATATAATTTTTTAACACATTGGACTCATATTCGTACCCCTCAGGATGTCAAAATACATAGAACACTTAAAAGTATTTCTTATCTTTTTGCTTCCTACAGCAAAATTTTTGAGGAAGAAAAGGCAAATTTATTAATCTATAGTAATTTTCTATATTAGGGGACTTTAGAAACATCTATTTTTTACACATTGGCCTCCTATTTATAACCCTCAGGATAACAGAATGCATAGAATACTTGCAAGCGAATCCTTTATCCGTGTATTTTTGCTTAATACAGCAAAATTTTAGAGGAAGAAAAGGTAAATTCATTAGTTTTTTAAAATCTCCTATACTATGGGAGTTCAGAAATATAAATTTTATACACACTGGATCCATATTTACACCCCTCAGTACGACAGAACACATAGAATACTTGCAAGTAATTCATTTATCCGTATTTTGCTTCCTAGAGCAAAAGTTTAAGAAAGAAAGTGCAAATTTATTCATTTTATGTAATCTCCTGTATTAAGGGAGTTCAGAAATATAATTTTTAATCATATTGGATGCAATTGATACCCCTCAGGAAGACAGAATACATAGAATACTTGAAATTTATTCGTTTCTTCAGGTATTTTTGCTTCCTACAGCTAAATTTTAGAAGAAGAAAGTGCATATTCATTGATTGTTAGTTTTTTTCTATGATAGGGGAGATCAGAAACAAATAGTTTTTATACATTGGCCGCCTATTTATACCACTTCAAACTTCCGCCAATCTCATTGGCGGACGTTTGGAGGGTTCGAAAAATTTTTGGGTAGTGTTTACCTGAAAATTTTTGACCCCATAAAACATCGGCCAATCGCATCGACCAGGCAGGGTTAAGTTGGGTTAAGTATGTGGAGGTAAGTCTTACATCCGCATTTCCTCGCAATCTGATTGGCTGAGAGGTGATACTTTCAAAAACTCATATTTCATCTTAAAGTGACCTATAGAAATACCTTTCAAAAACCCATATTTCGCTCAGCCAATCAGAGAGCGAGAAAATTAAAAAATTAACGAAAATGTGTTTATGGGGCTTTTGTGCACTTCTATGCATGACCAATAGGGTCTAATCCCATTATCTCGCTCCGAAATTCATTATTAACGAATCAGCGTTGAGCTACGAGCCCATCCTATATAGATTTGAAATTTTAAGTCCATTTCTCAGAAATACAGTTTTGCATTTCTCAGAAATATCACATATCTCAGAAGTTTCATATTTCTCAGAAATATAAACATTTCTGAGAAATGTAACCATTTCTGAGAGACATAACCATTTATAGCTTTATCTCACTTAAAAACAGTTGCGTTCTTTTCCTTATTTAACATATTTGAAAATTCAACACCCAAAAGGTAAGTGGTTCTGTATCCCTGTGCTTTTTCCGTTTCCCGTTCGCTTCGCCGCCCGCCTGTTGCGTGTGCGTTTTGTTTCTATGCTCTAGTGTCGTTTGCGTCCGTTCGTATCTCGTTCGTGCTCAGGTAAGTGTGAGGTAAGTATGCGGAGGTAAGATGGGAGGAGAACTGAGTTCGACCCAGGGCTTGGTAAGCTCACCAGCAGCATCGTCAAAGGCTGCAAAGCAAGAGAAACTGTCTCAGTCAAAAAAGAGGCAGGCCACCCGGCATCCATCGCCCTAAATGGATGTCAGCTGAGGAATAGATCACAACGCTGGTTGTGGTCTCAAGAGTTGTCTTGACCCGCTAATTGGTTCAGATGACTAAAACTGCCTTTGTAAAAAGAAGGCAGGCCACCCGACATCCTTCGCAAAATAAGGATGTCATGGGGTAAATATCGACATCGCTAACAAATGTCGATGGGTGGTAACTCCGCCATTGCCTGGTCCCAAGTCCAGGATGAGAAAGGAGGAGGGGCACCTTAATAAACGAAATCGGTGGAAATGCAACAACAGCAGTGATAACGACAACGACAGCAACGACAGGAACTACAAAGGCAACGACAGCAAGAACAACGACAACAAAATCAAAGACTACATCAAATACATCGAAATAAGGAACAAAGACAACGCCGGCAAAGAGAACGACAACAACAGCAACTACATCAATGACAGCGACAGCAACGACAACGGCATCGACAGCAACGACAACATCAACGACAACGACATCAACGACAACAATAATCACGACAGGGAAGCATTGACAACGAATCAACGGCGACATCAAAGATAGCCACATAAACAACAAAGACGCCGGCAGCGACAACAACAACATCAATGACAACATCAGTTAACGACAACGTCAGCTACAACAACGACGGCAACCAAAATGACATCAACGACAACGACACCAACGACAACAACAGTCACGACAGCAACAGCAACGACAACGACAGCTTTGTCATCGAAAGCAGCAGCAACAACGACACCAAAAACAACATCAAAGACAACAAAAACAATGACATCAACAACGACAGCAATGAGAACGACGACAACGACAACGGCAGCAACGACAACGTCAGCAACCACAACGACAGCAACGACAACAACAGCAACCACAACGACATCAACGACAGCCACGGCAACTACAACGACGTACCGATATGGACGAAAACAGAAGCGACGACGACCGGCTTTGACAACAGCATCAACGACAGCTACGACAACGACAGCAACAACAACAACATCAATGACAGCGACGAACGAAAACGACGTCAATCACGGCGACACCAGCGACAAAGACGACGACGACAAAGACAACAACAACACAAGGAATGACAGGAATGACAACCTCAGCTTTGACATCAAACTCTTTGATGTCCTCTTGCATTTGGATTGGCAGGTGAGTGAACCCCAAGCGAGTGGTCGACGGTAGGTTCTCCGGGAGATCTTCGACGAGGATGAGGAGACACGACGAAGATGGGAGGGGAACTTATATTCCCCGAGAACTCTTCGACGAGGATGAGGAAACACGACGAAGATGGGAGGAGAACTGAGTTCGACCCAGGGCTTGGTAAGCTCACCAGCAGCATCGTCAAAGGCTGCAAAGCAAGAGAAACTGTCTCAGTCAAAAAAGAGGCAGGCCACCCTAGCATCCATCGCCCTAAATGGATGTCAGCTGAGGAATAGATCACAACGCTGGTTGTGGTCTCAAGAGTTGTCTGGACCCGCTAATTGGTTCAGATGACTAAAACTGCCTTTGTAAAAAGAAGGCAGGCCACCCGACATCCTTCGCAAAATAAGGATGTCATGGGGTAAATATCGACATCGCAAACAAATGTCGATGGGTGGTAACTCCGCCATTGCCTGGTCCCAAGTCCAGGATGAGAAAGGAGGAGGGGCACCTTAATAAACGAAATCGGTGGAAATGCAACAACAGCAGTGATAAAGACAACGACAGCAACGACAGGAACTACAAAGGCAACGACAGCAACAACAACGACAACAAAATCAACGACTACATCAAATACATCAAAATAAGGAACAAAGACAACGCCGGCAAAGAGAACGACAACGAAATCAACTACATCAACGACAGCGACAGCGAAGACAAAGACAACGACAGTAACGACAACAACATCAACGACAACAACATCAATAAACGAAAGCGATAGAAATTCAATAACAGCAGTGATAACGACAACGACAGCGACAGCAACGACAGGAACTGCAACGGCAACGACAGCAACAGCAACGACAATGAAATCAACTACATCAACGACAGCGACAGCAACGACAACGAGAACAAAGACAACGACAGCAACGACAACAACATCAACGACAAGGACATCAACGACAACGACATTCACGACAACAACAACAACAACAGCGAAAGCTTTGTGCAACGAAAAGTGCAGCAGCGACAACGACATCAATGACAACATCAAAGACAGCGACAACAATGGCAACAACAACGAAAGCATTGAAACTGACAGCGACGCAAATGACAGCAACCACCAGGACACCATCGACAAAGACGACAGAAATGACAGCAGCATCAAAGACAGCGACAGCAGCGAAAATGAAATCAATGACTATACAACAACGGCAAAGACAACAACAGGAACGACATGGGTATTAACGAAAAAGAAAGAAATGGCAACGACAGCAGCTTAGACAGTGATATCAACAACGACGCAATAACTGCCTCAGTCAGAAAGAGGCAGGCCACCCAACATCTATCAGCAAAAAATGGATGTCAACTCTATGATCACCGACCCCGCAAAATGTCGGTGGGTGGTAACTCCGCCATTGCCTGGTCCCAAGTCCAGGATGAGAAAGGAGGAGGGGCACCAAAACGAAATCACAAAAGCATCAAAGGTGGTAATTCCGCCATTGCCTGGTCCCAAGTCCAGGATGAGAAAGGAGGAGGGGCACCAAAACGAAAGCCCAAAAACATCGAAGGTGGTAACTCCGCCATTGCCTGGTCCCAAGTCCAGGATGAGAAAGGAGGAGGGACATCAAAATTGGAGCAACGGAAGTTAAAACGGTGGTAACCCCTGTAACTGGCATTGACCACTGTTATGTATGCTTTCGAACCATTTCTGGTCTATTTCGGGCTATTTTTGAACTTAAAACCATTTTTAGCCCTAATAAGGACTTTTACAGGTGTTTTGACACTTTAAGTAAGTAGCCCGAAAAAATGTTCGAAAATGGTAAAAAAATGTTCGAAAATGTAGTGTGCCAAAAATGTTCGAAAATGGTAGTTCGAAAATGTAGGGTGATTTAACGCTAGAATATGTTCGAATTTGTGGGGCCATACTACAATTTCGAACAATACTTAGCGCCCTAACCCTAACCCTAACCCTAACCCTAACCCTAACCCTAACCCTAACCCTAACCCTAACCCTAACCCTAACCCTAACCCTAACCCTAACCCTAACCCTAACCCTAACCCTAACCCTAACCCTAACCCTAACCCTAACCCTAACCCTAACCCTAACCCTAACCCTAACCCTAACCCTAACCCTAACCCTAACCCTAACCCTAACCCTAACCCTAACCCTAACCCTAACCCTAACCCTAACCCTAACCCTAACCCTAACCCTAACCCTAACCCTAACCCTAACCCTAACCCTAACCCTAACCCTAACCCTAACCCTAACCCTAACCCTAACCCTAACCCTAACCCTAACCCTAACCCTAACCCTAACCCTAACCCTAACCCTAACCCTAACCCTAACCCTAACCCTAACCCTAACCCTAACCCTAACCCTAACCCTAACCCTAACCCTAACCCTAACCCTAACCCTAACCCTAACCCTAACCCTAACCCTAACCCTAACCCTAACCCTAACCCTAACCCTAACCCTAACCCTAACCCTAACCCTAACCCTAACCCTAACCCTAACCCTAACCCTAACCCTAACCCTAACCCTAACCCTAACCCTAACCCTAACCCTAACCCTAACCCTAACCCTAACCCTAACCCTAACCCTAACCCTAACCCTAACCCTAACCCTAACCCTAACCCTAACCCTAACCCTAACCCTAACCCTAACCCTAACCCTAACCCTAACCCTAACCCTAACCCTAACCCTAACCCTAACCCTAACCCTAACCCTAACCCTAACCCTAACCCTAACCCTAACCCTAACCCTAACCCTAACCCTAACCCTAACCCTAACCCTAACCCTAACCCTAACCCTAACCCTAACCCTAACCCTAACCCTAACCCTAACCCTAACCCTAACCCTAACCCTAACCCTAACCCTAACCCTAACCCTAACCCTAACCCTAACCCTAACCCTAACCCTAACCCTAACCCTAACCCTAACCCTAACCCTAACCCTAACCCTAACCCTAACCCTAACCCTAACCCTAACCCTAACCCTAACCCTAAGGAGGAGTATTGTTCGAATTTGTAGTGTGAGGCCCATTAGAGTATTCCGGTCATATCTCCCCAAATAATGATTTTTATGGCAAATTAAGGCCACCGTTTGCATTTTTGGGCCCAAATAAGCAAATGCTATGTGTTTTTTTTGCAAAAAAATCAAAAAAAAAAATTTTTTGAAAAAATTTGGGCTAAGAAAAAATGCCATTTTCTGACGATTTTTGGGTATTTTAGGCACTTTGAATACATGGTGAGGCTCCAATTGATCTGGGGAACTCAGCCATATAAGTTTTATGCTTAAATTCGGAAGAAAAACTGGATTTCGGTTTTTACCATTTTCGAACATTTTAAGCCCGAAAAATTTTGGAGGTCATTATAAAACGTGGAGTGCTTCAATTCTTAAAAAAGAAGCATTTCTGAACTCCCCTTGTGCTCTAGTTTACGAGGATACCCATATGTTGACAAAATTCGCAATGGAAATTACTCTAGGGGCTCTCAAAATTTAAAAACCGAAAATCAGTTTTGACACAGTAGATACTTTTGTCCACCAAAATTGGAATATTGGTCAAAAAGTCATAAATGTGGTATCATTAGAAAGCCCTGATAATGTACTTTTCAGAACTATATCATTTGTTTTAAAATTCTTACTAGAAGAGATTTAATGGTCATATCAATTTCGAACAAAATTTTTCGGGCTAACGACTTTTTTTTAGAACTTCATAAAAACTCGAGGAATCAACTTTTTGAAGTAAAACAAACTGTTTTGGAAAGCTATTGTGCTCTAGTTTTTGGAAATATTTGATTTGGGTTAACCCTAACCTTCGTTATTTCAAAACTCCAGAATCACATATAAGATCGAGTATGGTTACAAACTCAGATTATTGATGGATTTCAACATTTCATAGGATGTCAACGAATAATCGTAGCGGAGTGCTTAAATTGGCTGGGTAACCGTTTTCGACCTCGAGAAACACGATCCCGCTGTCAAATTTGAGCTAGGTCTCACCATTTTTGAAAGAGTATTTTCTTCGGGCTAAAAACGATGTTCGAAAATGTAAAAATAAAATTATCTTTCCCATGGTCTTTCCGATGTTACAGATAGGCAAATAAACGACCTAACCACACTAACTACAGTCCATCTGCTTCACAAAAATACTTATTTTATTATCCTAGCTGCAGTATAAGTACCGGTAAAGCTCTGCAAAAATTTTTTCGCACATTTGCAAAATGCAACGCCAGTTTTGGGCACTTTCGGGCAATTGGCATTACAAGAAACCCCAAATAGGTTTTATTTCTGAAAAGTATTTTTGATAAGCTTTAAAATGAGCTATATATTGTCCTTTTTGGGTTAATATTTGTTGACGAACTTTGCCACCAAAGACAAAGTTATCTTTAAAAAAAATTGACACATATGTTCTGGACTAGATTTGAGACCGTTCCCGGGTGTTTTTTGTCATTTTTTTATATCCTCGTAAACTACAGCTCAGTAGCATTGCAACCATATATGCTATGTTATTAAAATATCCCGGTAGGGTGGTCAAATTACACGGTGTTCTCAAAAAATTTTAGAGCGATATATAAAAGTTGAAGTTTCTGCTCAAAAGTGATAGTTACAACCATCCGAAGATCAAACAAATTATACGGCTCTAAACTAGAGATACCAAGCTTTAAAACGAGCTATAGATCAACTCATTTGAACCACTATTCACGGAGAAATTGTACATCAAACACAAATCGAATTTTCAACTCGGTGAGCATTTCTTCTAGGAGGCATGAACGCACCTAAATGGTCAAAAAGTGCGTGTTTTTTAATCCTCGTGCAATTATACATACAAGAGCTCTTCAAATCCTATATAGGGCTAGTGTACCATTCTTAAATCTGGGCGAATATTACCACTATTTACCAAGTCATAATTGACTCGATTTTTTTTTCATGTTTGATGCCATTTTAGGTACATTTCCAATCACTATATAAATTGGATATTACACTTTGCTACAAAGCCTGTTACAAGAGCTTTACAATGAGCTATACATGAATCAATTTGAGCCAATATTTGTTACCTTATGAGTAAAACAATCACAAGTGGTATCTTACCAATCTTTGATCTAAGCACTCCAGTTACCATAAACGTACTTAAACGGTCAAAAAGTGCTATTTTTTTAAAGCTCGCCCTCTTTTCTAATCAATAATTTTTCAAAACTATATATATTGCAACTGTATCATTCTTATAGGTGGTCGGAAGTAGCCACTGTTTACCAAGTCAAAATTGATTCGATTTCTGTTTTGTGTTTGATGCCTTTTTAGGCACCTTTAAAGCCAGTAATGATATAGTCAATATACATGGCTACAAAGCTCAATAAAGTAGCTTTAAAATTAGCTGTATATGAAGCATTTTGAGCCATCATTTGTCAACTTATGATGAACACAATGACGACTGGTATCTTACCAATCTTGGACCGAAATACTACAGGTACCTTTTTGCCTCCTAGAACTAATTTTAGTAAAGGAAAGTGCAAGTTTATTAATTTGATGTAATTTTCTATATCAGTGGACTTAAAAAATATAATTTTTTAACACATTGGACTCATATTCGTACCCCTCAGGATGTCAAAATACATAGAACACTTAAAAGTATTTCTTATCTTTTTGCTTCCTACAGCAAAATTTTTGAGGAAGAAAAGGCAAATTTATTAATCTATAGTAATTTTCTATATTAGGGGACTTTAGAAACATCTATTTTTTACACATTGGCCTCCTATTTATAACCCTCAGGATAACAGAATGCATAGAATACTTGCAAGCGAATCCTTTATCCGTGTATTTTTGCTTAATACAGCAAAATTTTAGAGGAAGAAAAGGTAAATTCATTAGTTTTTTAAAATCTCCTATACTATGGGAGTTCAGAAATATAAATTTTATACACACTGGATCCATATTTACACCCCTCAGTACGACAGAACACATAGAATACTTGCAAGTAATTCATTTATCCGTATTTTGCTTCCTAGAGCAAAAGTTTAAGAAAGAAAGTGCAAATTTATTCATTTTATGTAATCTCCTGTATTAAGGGAGTTCAGAAATATAATTTTTAATCATATTGGATGCAATTGATACCCCTCAGGAAGACAGAATACATAGAATACTTGAAATTTATTCGTTTCTTCAGGTATTTTTGCTTCCTACAGCTAAATTTTAGAAGAAGAAAGTGCATATTCATTGATTGTTAGTTTTTTTCTATGATAGGGGAGATCAGAAACAAATAGTTTTTATACATTGGCCGCCTATTTATACCACTTCAAACTTCCGCCAATCTCATTGGCGGACGTTTGGAGGGTTCGAAAAATTTTTGGGTAGTGTTTACCTGAAAATTTTTGACCCCATAAAACATCGGCCAATCGCATCGACCAGGCAGGGTTAAGTTGGGTTAAGTATGTGGAGGTAAGTCTTACATCCGCATTTCCTCGCAATCTGATTGGCTGAGAGGTGATACTTTCAAAAACTCATATTTCATCTTAAAGTGACCTATAGAAATACCTTTCAAAAACCCATATTTCGCTCAGCCAATCAGAGAGCGAGAAAATTAAAAAATTAACGAAAATGTGTTTATGGGGCTTTTGTGCACTTCTATGCATGACCAATAGGGTCTAATCCCATTATCTCGCTCCGAAATTCATTATTAACGAATCAGCGTTGAGCTACGAGCCCATCCTATATAGATTTGAAATTTTAAGTCCATTTCTCAGAAATACAGTTTTGCATTTCTCAGAAATATCACATATCTCAGAAGTTTCATATTTCTCAGAAATATAAACATTTCTGAGAAATGTAACCATTTCTGAGAGACATAACCATTTATAGCTTTATCTCACTTAAAAACAGTTGCGTTCTTTTCCTTATTTAACATATTTGAAAATTCAACACCCAAAAGGTAAGTGGTTCTGTATCCCTGTGCTTTTTCCGTTTCCCGTTCGCTTCGCCGCCCGCCTGTTGCGTGTGCGTTTTGTTTCTATGCTCTAGTGTCGTTTGCGTCCGTTCGTATCTCGTTCGTGCTCAGGTAAGTGTGAGGTAAGTATGCGGAGGTAAGATGGGAGGAGAACTGAGTTCGACCCAGGGCTTGGTAAGCTCACCAGCAGCATCGTCAAAGGCTGCAAAGCAAGAGAAACTGTCTCAGTCAAAAAAGAGGCAGGCCACCCGGCATCCATCGCCCTAAATGGATGTCAGCTGAGGAATAGATCACAACGCTGGTTGTGGTCTCAAGAGTTGTCTTGACCCGCTAATTGGTTCAGATGACTAAAACTGCCTTTGTAAAAAGAAGGCAGGCCACCCGACATCCTTCGCAAAATAAGGATGTCATGGGGTAAATATCGACATCGCTAACAAATGTCGATGGGTGGTAACTCCGCCATTGCCTGGTCCCAAGTCCAGGATGAGAAAGGAGGAGGGGCACCTTATTAAACGAAATCGGTGGAAATGCAACAACAGCAGTGATAACGACAACGACAGCAACGACAGGAACTACAAAGGCAACGACAGCAAGAACAACGACAACAAAATCAAAGACTACATCAAATACATCGAAATAAGGAACAAAGACAACGCCGGCAAAGAGAACGACAACAACAGCAACTACATCAATGACAGCGACAGCAACGACAACGGCATCGACAGCAACGACAACATCAACGACAACGACATCAACGACAACAATAATCACGACAGGGAAGCATTGACAACGAATCAACGGCGACATCAAAGATAGCCACATAAACAACAAAGACGCCGGCAGCGACAACAACAACATCAATGACAACATCAGTTAACGACAACGTCAGCTACAACAACGACGGCAACCAAAATGACATCAACGACAACGACACCAACGACAACAACAGTCACGACAGCAACAGCAACGACAACGACAGCTTTGTCATCGAAAGCAGCAGCAACAACGACACCAAAAACAACATCAAAGACAACAAAAACAATGACATCAACAACGACAGCAATGAGAACGACGACAACGACAACGGCAGCAACGACAACGTCAGCAACCACAACGACAGCAACGACAACAACAGCAACCACAACGACATCAACGACAGCCACGGCAACTACAACGACGTACCGATATGGACGAAAACAGAAGCGACGACGACCGGCTTTGACAACAGCATCAACGACAGCTACGACAACGACAGCAACAACAACAACATCAATGACAGCGACGAACGAAAACGACGTCAATCACGGCGACACCAGCGACAAAGACGACGACGACAAAGACAACAACAACACAAGGAATGACAGGAATGACAACCTCAGCTTTGACATCAAACTCTTTGATGTCCTCTTGCATTTGGATTGGCAGGTGAGTGAACCCCAAGCGAGTGGTCGACGGTAGGTTCTCCGGGAGATCTTCGACGAGGATGAGGAGACACGACGAAGATGGGAGGGGAACTTATATTCCCCGAGAACTCTTCGACGAGGATGAGGAAACACGACGAAGATGGGAGGAGAACTGAGTTCGACCCAGGGCTTGGTAAGCTCACCAGCAGCATCGTCAAAGGCTGCAAAGCAAGAGAAACTGTCTCAGTCAAAAAAGAGGCAGGCCACCCTAGCATCCATCGCCCTAAATGGATGTCAGCTGAGGAATAGATCACAACGCTGGTTGTGGTCTCAAGAGTTGTCTGGACCCGCTAATTGGTTCAGATGACTAAAACTGCCTTTGTAAAAAGAAGGCAGGCCACCCGACATCCTTCGCAAAATAAGGATGTCATGGGGTAAATATCGACATCGCAAACAAATGTCGATGGGTGGTAACTCCGCCATTGCCTGGTCCCAAGTCCAGGATGAGAAAGGAGGAGGGGCACCTTAATAAACGAAATCGGTGGAAATGCAACAACAGCAGTGATAAAGACAACGACAGCAACGACAGGAACTACAAAGGCAACGACAGCAACAACAACGACAACAAAATCAACGACTACATCAAATACATCAAAATAAGGAACAAAGACAACGCCGGCAAAGAGAACGACAACGAAATCAACTACATCAACGACAGCGACAGCGAAGACAAAGACAACGACAGTAACGACAACAACATCAACGACAACAACATCAATAAACGAAAGCGATAGAAATTCAATAACAGCAGTGATAACGACAACGACAGCGACAGCAACGACAGGAACTGCAACGGCAACGACAGCAACAGCAACGACAATGAAATCAACTACATCAACGACAGCGACAGCAACGACAACGAGAACAAAGACAACGACAGCAACGACAACAACATCAACGACAAGGACATCAACGACAACGACATTCACGACAACAACAACAACAACAGCGAAAGCTTTGTGCAACGAAAAGTGCAGCAGCGACAACGACATCAATGACAACATCAAAGACAGCGACAACAATGGCAACAACAACGAAAGCATTGAAACTGACAGCGACGCAAATGACAGCAACCACCAGGACACCATCGACAAAGACGACAGAAATGACAGCAGCATCAAAGACAGCGACAGCAGCGAAAATGAAATCAATGACTATACAACAACGGCAAAGACAACAACAGGAACGACATGGGTATTAACGAAAAAGAAAGAAATGGCAACGACAGCAGCTTAGACAGTGATATCAACAACGACGCAATAACTGCCTCAGTCAGAAAGAGGCAGGCCACCCAACATCTATCAGCAAAAAATGGATGTCAACTATATGATCACCGACCCCGCAAAATGTCGGTGGGTGGTAACTCCGCCATTGCCTGGTCCCAAGTCCAGGATGAGAAAGGAGGAGGGGCACCAAAACGAAATCACAAAAGCATCAAAGGTGGTAATTCCGCCATTGCCTGGTCCCAAGTCCAGGATGAGAAAGGAGGAGGGGCACCAAAACGAAAGCCCAAAAACATCGAAGGTGGTAACTCCGCCATTGCCTGGTCCCAAGTCCAGGATGAGAAAGGAGGAGGGACATCAAAATTGGAGCAACGGAAGTTAAAACGGTGGTAACCCCTGTAACTGGCATTGACCACTGTTATGTATGCTTTCGAACCATTTCTGGTCTATTTCGGGCTATTTTTGAACTTAAAACCATTTTTAGCCCTAATAAGGACTTTTACAGGTGTTTTGACACTTTAAGTAAGTAGCCCGAAAAAATGTTCGAAAATGGTAAAAAAATGTTCGAAAATGTAGTGTGCCAAAAATGTTCGAAAATGGTAGTTCGAAAATGTAGGGTGATTTAACGCTAGAATATGTTCGAATTTGTGGGGCCATACTACAATTTCGAACAATACTTAGCGCCCTAACCCTAACCCTAACCCTAACCCTAACCCTAACCCTAACCCTAACCCTAACCCTAACCCTAACCCTAACCCTAACCCTAACCCTAACCCTAACCCTAACCCTAACCCTAACCCTAACCCTAACCCTAACCCTAACCCTAACCCTAACCCTAACCCTAACCCTAACCCTAACCCTAACCCTAACCCTAACCCTAATCCTATCCAAGGTGTGATCCTGGTAGGGAACCCAAAGTTTGTACAGACCCTATAGGTCTCGCCACTGAGCAGGCCTAGAGCTCTGAAACTTTCGGGATCACCTTAAAATGGACTTAGAACCCAGCCCCCCGACCCCCTAACGAGATCGGAGCACGGGAACAGCTTGAAAATTTTCAAAGGTGTGATTCTGGGCAGTTTTAGGGGATGACTTTTCTCAAAAACTAACATAGAAACTTGGTCATTTGTTTGCTTGGCTCAACTCAGTTGCTTGAGAGGAGAACAGGCATATAAATTTTATTGCAAAACTCCCACGGGAAGTTGTTCAAATTAGCCAAAAAATCCACCCCCTAAAATCGGTTTGGTACGGATTTTTTTTTTGGGCATTTCTCCAAGTAGACTCAACGGATCTGGATGATACCTATATGGCTGTTCTTCATTTGAGCAGAGCTTTACAGCCATATATATAACATAATATTGAATCCCCTAAAATTTTCAACTCCTCCGTAATCTCAATAATCTCAAGTTATAATATCGTCTTGACCGTATTGGTAAATGTGACCTTACAGTAGACAAACCATTTCTAAACATTGAAACTCGGCATGCCGGCCTATTTTTCAACGGGGAATTCAAAAAACCTATTTAGAACTTTCAATTCGGCCGAGAAGTTGCACTTTTGGGGGTTTAGGGGATGCCAACCCTACAAAGGTGTGATCCTGGTAGGGAAAATTTTTGGTGTTCTTGGATTTTGCTGCAAATTTTAATATGTTCCCGGATAGTTAGAGGGTTCTCCTCCAGACATTATTCAGCATTTGAACAGAGCTTTACAACGGTATAAATATTATTAAGATCGGTTGGGTACTTGTTGAGTTATGAGAGCTCAAAATTTAAAAAAAAATGAGAATTTTTGGGGGATGGGTATTTGATGTCAAATTAGGGTGTCTTACTGGCAGGATATTGACTAACAAATTATATGCCCGTAAACTAGAGCTCAAATGCAGTTCAGGAATATGTGTTTTGTCACTCTACCTTGCTCCTGAGGCAATGAAACTTCCTGGTATTCACAAAAACTTTTTTGTCCCTAGGTGAAAGTTGACAATATAGCCCCAAGTTAATACTTAAAGCCATCTAAACCCCAGAAATATCATATAGCTGCAAAGTAGAGATGTCAGGCTTTAATATGAGCTATCGATCAACTCATTTGAACCAATATTCGTGGAGAAATTCAACATAAATTAGTAAGAGTGCAATACTGAAAATGAGTTTTTGGACTCAATCATAAATTTCAATATGTTCCTGGACCGAATACGTCAAACAAAATATATGTGCGTAAACTAGAGCTCAGTAGCTTTAAAACCATATATGTTTTGTTATTAGAATATTCTGAAAAAAAGGTCAAATCAACTGGTGAGCACAAAAACAGTTTTGGTCGATATATGAAATTTTAAGTTTCTGCCCCAATTTGATACTTACATCCACCTGAAGATCTCACAAATTGTATGGCTGCAAAATACAGATGCCAGGCGTTAAAATGAGCTATCGATCAACTCTTTTGGACCAATATTCGTGGAGAAATTGAACATCAAATACAAATCGAATTTTCAACTCGGTGACCAGTACTTCTAGGAGGCCTAAACGCACCTAAGAGGTCAAAAAATTGCCGTTATTTTACCGTCGCGCTATTTCCTATACAAGACTTCTTCAAAACTTTATATAGGGCTGTTTTACCTCACTTAAAAGTGACCAGAATTATCCACTCTTTGCCAAGTCATAAATGACTTGACTTTTTTTTTATATTTGATGCCATTTTAGGTACCCTTCAAGTCACTATTTGTATTGAGTAATATATATCGCTGCAAAGCTTATTTAATGAGCTTTAAAATGAGCTATACATAAAGCAATTTGAACCAAAATTTGTTACCTTTTGAGTAAAAGAAATAAAAGTGTCATCTTGTCTTTTTTTGACCTAAGAGCTCAAAGATTAGTTTCATAGTGAAAACGTTGCAAAAGTGCCTGTTTTTTTATATGGCTACCAAGAAGAGATGATAGGCTTTAAAAAGAGCTATAGATGAACATATTTGAACCAATATTCGTGGAGAAAATTTACATCAAACACAAATCCGACCTTTTGGAAATTTCCCTTTTGGACTCAACCATAAATTTCAATTTGTTCCCGGGCATATTCCGTCAATTTTTTTATATGTGCGTTAACTAGAGCAGGGTTAAGTTGGGGTAAGTATGTGGAGGTAATTCTTACCTCCGCATTTTCTCGCAATCTGATTGGCTGAGAGCTGATATTTTCAAAAACCCATATTTCACCTAAAAGCGTGCTATAGAGGTATTTTTCAAAAACCCATATTTCGCTCAGCCAATCAGAGAGCAAGAAAATCAAAAGTGCATTGAATAAGTGTTTCTGCAGCTTTGTAGCTTCCTGAAGCCCAAGGTAGCTTGCTCGCATCTTTGGACAGCTCAAAGCTGCATAAACACTAATTCGATGTACTTTTGATTTTCTAGCTCTCTGATAGGCCGAGCTAAATATGGATTTTTGAAAAGTATCTTTATAAATCGCTTTAAGCTGAAATATGGGTTTTTGAAAATATCAGCTCTCGGCCAATCAGATTGCGAGAAAATGAGGAGGTAAGACTTACCTCCACATACTTACCCCAACTTAACTCTACCTGGTCGATTCGATTGGCCGATGTTTTATGAGGACAAAAATTTTGAGGTAAGAACTTCTTAACCCAAAAATTTTCGAACCCTTTAAACGTCAGCCAATGAGTTTGGCGGAAGTTTGAAGGGGTCAAAAAAATTTGAGGTAAGAACTTCTTACCTCAAATTTTTTTGACCCCTTCAAACTTCCGCCAATCTCATTGGCGGACGTTTGGAGGGTTCAAAAATTTTTGGGGTAAGAAGTTCTTACCTCAAAATTTTTGACCTCATAAAACATCGGCCAATCGCATCGGCCAGACGGGGTTAAGTTGGGGTAAGTAAGTGGAGGTAAGTCTTACCTCCGCATTTTCTCGCAATCTGATTGGCTGAGAGCTGATACTTTCAAAAACCCATATTTCAGCTTGAAGTGAGCTATAGAGATACCTTTCAAAAAGCCATATTTCGCTCAGCCAATCAGAGAGCGAGAAATTCAAATTTTATTACGCAGTAAAGTAGTCGCATTAATTTTGCATCATTCCACCTCTAATACCTACCCCCTTCAACCCCGAAGGGTCCAAAGCAGCTCAAAAACGCTGCCCATTCGCACCCGTAGCTGAAAATGTAAAATTTGAGAGAATTTTTTTGACGAATTTTTTCAAATTCAAGTTTGAAAAAGCACGCGTGCTTTCAATTTTAAACCATTTCTAGCTTTATCTTAGCTACAAGCAGTTACTTTCCTTCGTTATTTAACATATTCGACTATTCAATACTGAAAAGGTAAGTGGTTCTGTCTCCTTGTGCTATTTCCGTTTACCGTTCGCTTCGCCGTCCGCATCTTGCGTGTGCGTTCTGTTCCTGCGTTCTAGTGTCGTTTGCGTCCGTTCGTATCTCGTTCGTGCTCAGGTAAGTGTGAGGTAGGTATGCGGAGGTAAGTCTTACCTCCGCATTTTCTCGCAATCTGATTGGCTGAGAGCTGATACTTTCAAAAACCCATATTTCAGCTTGAAGTGAGCTATAGAGATACCTTTCAAAAACCCATATTTTGACCTCATAAAACATCGGCCAATCGCATCGGCCAGACGGGGTTAAGTTGGGGTAAGTAAGTGGAGGTAAGTCTTACCTCCGCATTTTCTCGCAATCTGATTGGCTGAGAGCTGATACTTTCAAAAACCCATATTTCAGCTTGAAGTGAGCTATAGAGATACCTTTCAAAAACCCATATTTCGCTCAGCCAATCAGAGAGCGAGAAATTCAAATTTTATTACGCAGTAAAGTAGTCGCATTAATTTTGCATCATTCCACCTCTAATACCTACCCCCTTTAACCCCGAAGGGTCCCAAAGCAGCTCAAAAACGCTGCCCATTCGCACCCGTACCTGAAAATGTAAAATTTGAGAGAATTTTTTCGACGAATTTTTTCAAATTCAAGTTTGAAAAAGCACGCGTGCTTTCAATTTTAAACCATTTCTAGCTTTATCTTAGCTACAAGCAGTTACTTTCCTTCGTTATTTAACATATTCGACTATTCAACACTGAAAAGGTAAGTGGTTCTGTCTCCTTGTGCTATTTCCGTTTACCGTTCGCTTCGCCGTCCGCATCTTGCGTGTGCGTTCTGTTTCTACGTTCTAGTGTCGTTTGCGTCCGTTCGTATCTCGTTCGTGCTCAGGTAAGTGTGAGGTAGGTATGTGGAGGTAAGTCTTACCTCCGCATTTTCTCGCAATCTGATTGGCTGAGAGCTGATATTTTCAAAAACCCATATTTCAGCTTAAAGCGAATTATAGAGATACTTTTCAAAAACCCATATTTGGCTCGGCCAATCAGAGAGCGAGAAAATCAAAGGTACATCAAATACGTGTTTATGCAGCTTTTGTGCACTTCTATGCATGACCAATAGGGTCTAAACCCATTATCTCGCTCCGAAAATCATTATTAACCAATCGGCGTTGAGCTTCAAGCCGATCCTAAAGAGATTTGATAATTTGAAGTCCATTTCTCAGAAATACAGTTTTGCATTTCTCAGAAATATCACATATCTCAGAAATGTCATATTTCTCAGAAATATAAACATTTCTGAGAAATGTACCATTTCTGAGAGATATAACCATTTATAGCTTTATCTCAGCTAAAAACAGTTGCGTTCTTTTCCTTATTTAACATATTTGGAAAATTCAACACCCAAAAGGTAAGTGGTTCTGTCTCCCTGTGCTATTTCCGTTTACCGTTCGCTTCGCCCTCCGCCTGTTGCGTGTGCGTTCTGTTTCTACGTTCTAGTGCCGTTTGCGTCCGTTCGTATCTCGTTCGTGCTCAGGTAAGTGTGAGGTAGGTATGCGGAGGTAAGACTTACCTCCACATACTTACCCCAACTTAACCCTGCCTGGTCGATGCGATTGGCCGATGTTTTATGAGGTTAAAAATTTTGAGGTAAGAACTTCTTACCCCAAAAATTTTTGAACCCTTCAAACGTCCGCCAATGAGATTGGCGGACGTTTGAAGGGTTCGAAAATTTTTGGGGTAAGAAGTTCTTACCTCAAAATTTTTGACCTCATAAAACATCGGCCAATCGCATCGACCAGGCAGGGTTAAGTTGGGGTAAGTATGTGGAGGTAAGTCTTACCTCCGCATTTTCTCGCAATCTGATTGGCTGAGAGCTGATATTTTCAAAAACCCATATTTCAGCTTAAAGCGAATTATAGAGATACTTTTCAAAAACCCATATTTGGCTCGGCCAATCAGAGAGCGAGGAAATCAAAGGTACATCAAATACGTGTATATGCAGCATTTGTGCACTTCTATGCATGACCAATAGGGTCTAAACCCATTATCTCGCTCCGAAAATCATTATTAACCAATCGGCGTTGAGCTTCAAGCCGATCCTAAAGAGATTTGATAATTTGAAGTCCATTTCTCAGAAATACAGTTTTGCATTTCTCAGAAATATCACATATCTCAGAAATGTCATATTTCTCAGAAATATAAACATTTCTGAGAAATGTAACCATTTCTGAGAGATATAACCATTTATAGCTTTATCTCAGCTAAAAACAGTTGCGTTCTTTTCCTTATTTAACATATTTGAAAATTCAACACCCAAAAGGTAAGTGGTTCTGTCTCCCTGTGCTATTTCCGTTTACCGTTCGCTTCGCCCTCCGCCTGTTGCGTGTGCGTTCTGTTTCTACGTTCTAGTGCCGTTTGCGTCCGTTCGTATCTCGTTCGTGCTCAGGTAAGTGTGAGGTAGGTATGCGGAGGTAAGACTTACCTCCACATACTTACCCCAACTTAACCCTGCCTGGTCGATGCGATTGGCCGATGTTTTATGAGGTTAAAAATTTTGAGGTAAGAACTTCTTACCCCAAAAATTTTTGAACCCTTCAAACGTCCGCCAATCTCATTGGCGGACGTTTGAAGGGTTCGAAAATTTTTGGGGTAAGAAGTTCTTACCTCAAAATTTTTGACCTCATAAAACATTGGCCAATCGCATCGACCAGGCAGGGTTAAGTTGGGGTAAGTATGTGGAGGTAAGTCTTACCTCAGCTTACTTACCTCACACTTATCTACTGCAAGCTGTAAGCTATTCGCTCATCTTGGTGTTTTTTCTGCTGCTGGTTGCATTGCAGCCGGACCTAGGTATAAGCTATTAGCTCTTCTTGGTTTTTTTCCCTGTGCTGCTGGTAGCTTCGCTATCAGTACAAGCTAGAAGCTATTTGCTCATCTTGGTGTTTTTTCTGCTGCTGGTTGCATTGCAGCCGGACCTAGGTATAAGCTATTAGCTCTTCTTGGTTTTTTTTCCCTGTGCTGCTGGTAGCTTCGCTATCAGTACAAGCTAGAAGCTATTTGCTCATCTTGGTGTTTTTTCTGCTGCTGGTAGCATCGCTGCCGGTCCCGGGTCTAAGCTATTAGCTTCTCTTGGTGTTTTTTTTTTTCCATTTCTGTTAGCTTAGGTTCAACCAATGGACAGTTTACCCGAAGACGGAGGTACACTCTCAAGCGACACACCGGATCCAGAAGGCGAGGCATACAGAGCAGCAATGGTCTTAACGAAAGAAGACTTGGACAATGTAATCAAATGGCAAAAGGAGCAGGAGGCGAAAGGTCTTTGGAACACAAAAGAACAAGCGTCGAATGTACCAGCAACTCAACCCAAGGAATCTCAATCGGGGACGAAAAGAAAGAGGTCAGAATCCGAAGAAAGGAGACGAAATGAAGTTGTTAAACTCGGAAGTATAGTGGACGACATCGACGAACAGACGAAAACAATCAAACAGACTGCAGCAAAGAATAATCCATCAACCAGAGATCATTTAAAACGCAAATTCGAACATGCCGACTTGGATGTGTACTTGGATCGAGACCCACTGGACAAAATCTACGAAAAGTACATAAACGAAAAGATGGGCCGAGGAGTTTTTGCCAAAAGGAACATTGAAAAAAACGAGTTTATTGCGTTTTACAGAGGACAAAATCTATCTGAGGAAGAATTCGACAAAAAATGCGACGAAAACGACATCGAATATGTATTTTTTAACAAAACGTGGAGGACTTATATCGATGGTAAGAACTCGGTGGGAATTGGTAGGCTTATCAACGACTGCGGGGACAACAGACGACCTAACATTGCACCAAGAGTACATACAGATAAGAGGAAGAATCGTCACATTAAGTTCATTGCCTTAACAGAAATCGCGCAAGATGAAGAACTGATTTACGACTATGGGGGAACTGACCTGCCGTGGAGGAGCAGCAAGGCCAAAAACAATGCCAAAAGCGGAATTAACGAGATGCCATCTCTCAAACCTAAACCAAGTTCAACAGTACACAGTGGAACTATTAGCATGCCTGATCTGGTCAAAAAACCATCAACTGTAGCAGAAAGTGTTGAATCAACCAGCAACGAAACTGATGGCAACAGCAGTGAAATGGTGACAATTCCTAGCAGTAGCTTGGTAAATTGGAAACAACCAAAGTGCGACAAAGAAGGACACGTACTGATCGATTTTGATCTGAAAAACAAGCCAAAGAAGAAGAAGCGAAACGAAGATGACGACAAAGATTATCAACCCAACAACTCAGTGAAACCAAAAGCTAAAGCCAAACTTAGATGTGATGAAGATGACGACGAATATCTGCCCAGCAGCTCAATGCAACCAAAAACTAAAGCAAAAACGAATACCAAAGTGATAGAACAGTCGGAAAAAGTCTCAAAACAAAAGGACAAAGCGGTGACTCAATTATCATTCTACCAAAATCGAACTCATCAAGCTAAAAATTCAGTCCCAGATCCCAAAGGAGGTCTGGATGGCTTTTGTTTGTATTGTGAAATGCCGATTAATTACATTGAAGAATTTGTACAGCATCAGGTCTTTTGTGCAAACAGTTCTTTCCAAAGCCGACCTTTTATGAAAGACGGAAAAACTCTTCACTTTCTTGTTGGCTGTTTACATTGTCTTAGAATCTGCAATAAGCAGCAATTCAACGATATGCGACACCACCTTCAGGTAGCACACGATTTGCACACACCAGAGCCAGGGACAGACTACATTGTATACACTATCAGTCCAGAACCAGAACAGGATTGTCAACAAGATGTCCAACTACCATGCACTAGCAGAGCCAAAACTCACGGTGAATCAACAGTTGTACAACAAAGAGATAGAAACGAAAGCATTGCTGAAATTGCTCGAGAACGGAGAGCTTTCAGACAAAGATGTCAAGAAACTTCGAGTTCGAGTTCCAGTTCCTCAGACTCTGAGGACGAGAAGGAAATGACAACAGTTGTAAATATTTCTCAACCTGAGGATGATGGGAGGCTACGATATAAATGCAATTTCTGTGAGCAGAAGACAACAACTACTTTTGCTTTGAGACGTCATTTCAGAAACGCGCATAAAGTTGCAGACGAAGGAGTCTTGAACTTAATCCAGAAAACGCACCTTTTGGAGCACAAAGGTAACACAAACAAATTTTTTTTGTGCTTGAAATGCAATGACTTATTTGATCGAAAGTACCGCCATAGGTACAACGTAGCGTCGAAAAACCATACAGAGGAGTTTTTCTCAAGGCCAATAATTCAAATGAGTGATCTTCCAGACCATATTCTAAGCCAAGTAACTATCCACGATCACAAAGGTGACCCAACGCAGAGTCGTCACATGACACTGGTTTATAACAAGAGAAAAGTAAATTTCAACCAGCTATTGAAAGAGTTTGAGGACAGTAAAATGGAGGAAATCTCAAGTGGAAACAGTCATGACTGGAAATTGTCCAACATCAAAGGGCGAATTAGCAGATTCCGTGATGCCATAATTGCAACGAAAGGCTTACAAAATGCGGCAAAGCTGCCGAATTGGCTCAACTCATATCCTCAAATAAGATCTGCAGCAACTCGGAAAAACAACTTGAGTCTCCTGAAAATTTTCCTCAGTGAATATCTGTTGCCGGCAATGGCCGGAAATGCGTCTATGGTTAATTTTCCTGTTTTTCTTGGCAAAATAGATGCTATGTTGAGACGTGAACAGAAGGGTAAGAAGGCCCGTCATCAGTTGGTAAAAAGAGCAACTTCGAATATGCTTCCAACCGCAGAACAAATGAATCAGTTGAAAAACGCTGTACTTAGTTATCTCAACGCTAAATTGACAGAAAATGTCGTTGAACTGGATACTCAGGAGTTCACATTAGTGATAATGAATCTCGTGGGCCTGATAATTTTGAGAAATGCGTCGAGAAGCGGGACGGTAACTACAATGCGATCTGAATACTTGGATGAGGAAAATTTGACTTATGCAGAACATAGTGAAAGAGTTGCAATACAGTTTGCGCCGAAAAGCGTAATGACAGCCAGGAAGGGACCTGGAGAACGTGAAAGACTTCAGAAAATTCTCATGTTACTTGAACAATCTCACAAAAACTTCTTTTGTGATGGAATTAGATTTCAAGTAGTCAAAAAATCTGACTTGAAGCTTCTACTTAAATTCAGAGACATAAGAGAAAACATGGGGAAGGGGCATTCATTTATTTTCGCATCTAAGGAAGCCAGAGCCGAGCTTACATACGACGAGCAAAAAACATTCTGTCGAAGATATCACACAGCGATCCTTACACAGCATGGATTCAGAAATTTGATGTTTAATTCAACTGTGTACCGTAAACTCATAACTAGCGAAGTATGCGAGAATGTTCGAGATCCACAACAGAGATTAGCCGTACACGGACATATTGGTCACTGGCAAGAAACCGCACATGACCATTACAATCTGGAAAGGAAGAAAGCGGCCAATGCAGCTTTTACAAGTCAAGTTATCGAGAACATTCTAGAGAAAGGATGTCCAATGGCAATCAATGAAACAGAAGAACAAGCAAGTTCAAGTGAAAGACAAATCAGAGTAAATCAGGACAGAGAAGATCCAGAATTGCAAGAAGACGATTATCACTACGACAGTGACACTTCGGATGACGAATCGGACACTACTGCAGAGCAACCACAAAATGATGAACAAAGTTCTGAAGAGAATTCAGACGAAAAGGAGATAACACAAGAAGAAATTGCCAATTTCTTAAAGACAAGGAGGCAACGCACAAATCTACAGAAATATCAGCTTTCTGATGCCGACTATCAGCTTTGTGCCAAATTATTCTTCAAATTCCAATCGAAAACAACAAACTTCTCCCAGCTTTTCAGAGACTCGGGACTTCCGATGAATTTGGACGCGTTGAAAACAATGTACAAAGCTGTTGAGAAGCATTTCTTCTAAATAACGGAAGGAGAATGTTCAAGAAAACTCAATCCAAAACTCAATCAAAAACTCAATGAACTTCTTTGAAAACATTAATTTATTGTTTCATTTGTTATGCTACACTTCTTCAACTTAATTGTCATTTTATGTTAATTTTATGGAACGGATGGTGAGCATTCTTTTCTGAAGATCAATAATTCAGACGGGTTTAGACTTCAATTTTTAGCATTATTTTTTACTGATAGTTTTTTATTTGTCAATATGAAGATCTTATGGGGAAGAACTCTTACCATTTGTTCTTTGTAGAACATTTTTATTTGGAGCAGTAATCTGAGTTTTTACTTGTCAATTTGTCAAACAAATCAATTGCAAAAGAAGAAAAAGAAAAAAAAGAGAAAAAGGGAAAAAAGAGAACCCACAAAAAAAAAGAAAAAAAAAGAAAAAAAGGGAAAAAAGAAAACCCACAAAAGAAAAAAAAAGAAGAAAAAAGAAAGAAAAGAAAAAAAAATGGAAAAAAAGAAAATCCAAAAAAAAAGAAAAAGGGAAAAAAGAGAACCCACAAAAGAAAAAAAAAATCGAAAAAAAAGAAAAAAACCAAAAAAAAACGGGAGGAAGGGAGGGAACTCCGCCATTGCCTGTTCCCAAGTGCAGGATGAGATAAGGAGGAGGGACTCCCGTCGAGATATACGAGCTCTTCAAAGCAAAGACGATGACATTGAAGACGGCAGCAAAGTCAATGAAAGCAGGACGACAGCAACGAAAACAACGAATTCAAAGCAACAGCAACGGCTTCCGTATGAACATCACCGATAAATAAAGTACAACAACGACAACGACGACAACAGCAACGACTTCAAAGCAAACGCGACAGCGACGACGAAAGCAGCAAAGTCTTGAACATCAACGGTAAAGACGGTAATGGAAAACTTAACTGGTACCAAGTCCTGAATAGAAAAGTTGGAGTGATCATCTGAAGTTTTTGGGCGCTGGAGATCAACTTCAGTTTGGGCGAATATCAAAAGTGGACATTTTATCTGTAGACAGTTAACGCGGCGCACGCTTATGTACGAGGTTAACGAGGTAGGATATGTTTGGAGGTAGGGGCCGATCGGTGGTAGGCGCTGTACGGAGGTAGGCGTGGTACGGAGGTAGGCGTGGTACGGAGGTAGGCGCGGTACGGAGGTAGGCGTGGGTGGTACAGAGGTAGGCACGGTACGGAGGTAGGCGAGGTACGGAGGTAGGCGAGGTTCGGAGGTAGGCGAGGTCCGGAGGTAGGCGAGGTACGTGACAAGCGTGCGCCGTATACCTAACCCAACAACAGCAACAACAACGAAATCAAAGATGGTAGCAAAATTTAAGCAACAGGGAAGGCAACAACGACAACGACTTCAACGACAACGACCTTGAAGACAACGATATCGACATCAACCACAGGGACAGCGAGGACAACGACAGCAGGGGAAACGACAGCAACGAGTGCGACAGCAAATGCAAATACGACGACAGCAACAACGTAGTCGACAACGACAAAAACGACAACGAAAACGGCATACAAAACAACGACAGCAACGACAACAACAGTTTAGACATCAATCTGTATGATGTCCTCTTGCAGAAAATTGGGATTGGTAGGTGAGCGAACCCCAAGCGAGTGGTCGACGGTAGGTTCTCCGGGAGACCTTCGACGAGGATGAGGAGACACGACGAAGATGGGAGGGGAACTTAGGTTCCCCGGGAGATCTTCGACGAGGATGAGGAAACACGATGAAGATGGGAGGAGAACTGAGTTCGACCCAGGGCTTGGTAAGCTCACCAGCAGCATCGTCAAAGGCTGCAAAGCAAGAGAAACTGCCTCAGTCAAAAAGAGGCAGGCCAGCCGACGTCCATAGCCATAAATGGATGTCAGCAGAGTTATAGATCACAACGCTGGTTGTGGTCTCGTGAGTTGTCTGAGCCCGCTAATTGGTTCAGATGACTGAAACTGTCTTCGTCAATTAAAGGCAGGCCACCACACATCCTTTGCAACACGGATGTACTGGGGTAGAAAATAGACATTTTTATTAAGTCACAACGGTAATGACAACGACAACAACAACGACAACAGTGGCAAGGACAGCAACGACATGGACAGCAACGACAACGACAGCAACGACAACCACAGCAACGACAACGACAGCAACGACAACGACAGCAACGACAACGACAGCAAACACAACGACAGCAACGACAACGACAGCAACCACAACGATTTCATTGACAAAGACAACAAAAGAAACGAAAACGACAGCGACAGGAATAACAGCGACAGCAGTGATAGCGACAACAACCACAACGACAAACACCAGTTACAGGGACGACAAAAACAACGACACCGACAAGAACAACATCAACGTAAACGAAAAAGAGATCAACGGCTACGACAGGAACGACAACCTCAGCTTTGACATCAACCTCTATGATGTCCTCTTGCAGAAAATTTGGGTAGGTGAGTGAACCCCAAGCGAGTGGTCGACGGTAGGTTCTCCGGGAGATCTTCGACGAGGATGAGGAGACACGACGAAGATGGGAGGGGAACTTAGGTTCCCCGGGAGATCTTCGACGAGGATGAGGAAACACGACGAAGATGGGAGGAGAACTGAGTTCGACCCAGGGCTTGGTAAGCTCACCAGCAGCATCGTCAAAGGCTGCAAAGCAAGAGAAACTGCCTCAGTCAAAAAGAGGCAGGCCACCCGACATCCATCGCCATAAATGGATGTCAGCTGAGTAATAGATCACAACGCTGGTTGTGGTCTCAAGAGTTGTCTGAACCCGCTAATTGGTTCAGATGACTGAAACTGCCTTTTGTCAAATGAAGGCAGGCCACCCGACATCCTTCGCAAAATAGGGATGTCTTGGGGTAGAACATCGACATCGCCATTAAATGTCGATGGGGTGGTAACTCCGCCATTGCCTGGTCCCAAGTCCAGGATGAGAAAGGAGGAGGGGCACCCAAAGCAAACGATAACAACATCAACAAAACACAACAGCGACAACAACAACAACGACGACAACATCAACAACAATGACGGAAACGACAGCGACAGCAACGACAGCAACAACTTAGATGTCCTCTTGCAGAAAATTTGGATTGGTAGGTGAGTGAACCCCAAGCGAGTGGTCGACGGTAGGTTCTCCGGGAGGTCTTCGACGAGGATGAGGAGACACGACGAAGATGGGAGGGGAACTTAGGTTCCCCGGGAGATCTTCGACGAGGATGAGGAAACACGACGAAGATGGGAGGAGAACTGAGTTCGACCCAGGGCTTGGTAAGCTCACCAGCAGCATCGTCAAAGGCTGCAAAGCAAGAGAAACTGCCTCAGTCAAAAAGAGGCAGGCCACCCGACATCCATCGCCATAAATGGATGTCAGCTGAGTAATAGATCACAACGCTGGTTGTGGTCTCAAGAGTTGTCTGAACCCGCTAATTGGTTCAGATGACTGAAACTGCCTTTGTCAAATGAAGGCAGGCCACCCGACATCCTTCGCAAAATAGGTATGTCTTGGGGTAGAACATCGACATCGCCATTAAATGTCGATGGGGTGGTAACTCCGCCATTGCCTGGTCCCAAGTCCAGGATGAGAAAGGAGGAGGGGCACCCAAAGCAAACGATAACAACATCAACAAAACACAACAGCGACAACAACAACAACGACGACAACATCAACAACAATGACGGGAACGACAGCGACAGCTGAGTATTAGATCACAACGCTGGTTGTGGTCTCAAGAGTTGTCTGAACCCGCTAATTGGTTCAGATGACTGAAACTGCCTTTTGTCAAATGAAGGCAGGCCACCCGACATCCTTCGCAAAATAGGGATGTCTTGGGGTAGAACATCGACATCGCCATTAAATGTCGATGGGGTGGTAACTCCGCCATTGCCTGGTCCCAAGTCCAGGATGAGAAAGGAGGAGGGGCACCCAAAACAAACGATAACAACATCAACAAAACACAACAGCGACAACAACAACAACGACGACAACATCAACAACAATGACGGAAACGACAGCGACAGCTGAGTATTAGATCACAACGCTGGTTGTGGTCTCAAGAGTTGTCTGAACCCACTAATTGGTTCAGATGGCTGAAACTGCCTTTTGTCAAATGAAGGCAGGCCACCCGACATCCTTCGCAAAAAAAGGATGTCTTGGGGCAGAACATCGACATCGCCATTAAATGTCGATGGGGTGGTAACTCCGCCATTGCCTGGTCCCAAGTCCAGGATGAGAAAGGAGGAGGGGCACCCAAAGCAAACGATAACAACATCAACTCAACGGAACCGACCGGCAGCAAGGACAACAGAGCAGAAAGGCTGTAGAAAGATAAACTGCCTCAAACAAAAAGAGGCAGGCCACCGGACATCCATCGTCAAAAATGGATGTCAGCTGGAAAATTACCGACTTCGCAAAAGATGTCGGTGGGTGGTAACTCCGCCATTGCCTGGTCCCAAGTCCAGGATGAGAAAGGAGGAGGGACACCAAAAAAACAGCAGATGACAAAAAAGTTGGTAACCCCGACATTGTCTGGTCCCAAGTAGAATTTCATTCAAAGTTTTGGCCAAATTGGGGCTGGCCAAAAATTTTAGGGCCAAAATGAGGCATTGGGGGCTTTTTTGAGACTTTTGGATGCATTTCAGCACTTCCCCTAACTGTGGTGTGATTTTGGGGTTATCCCCTAAGTCAGGTGTTATTTGGGGCTTTACCCCCTAAGTTTTTTTACCCGGTGTGATTCTGGGGAGCCAAGGTGTGATATTGGGCAATTTAGGGTGTGATCCTGGTAGGGAAAATAAAGGTGTGATCCTGGGGTGTGATTCTGAGACTAGAAATATATCCTATCCAGGTGTGATCCTGGGGCCGTTCCTACCAGGATCACACCTTGGATAGGACCCTAACCCTAACCCTAACCCTAACCCTAACCCTAACCCTAACCCTAACCCTAACCCTAACCCTAACCCTAACCCTAACCCTAACCCTAACCCTAACCCTAACCCTAACCCTAACCCTAACCCTAACCCTAACCCTAACCCTAACCCTAACCCTAACCCTAACCCTAACCCGGAGAAAGTACTCGATACGTTGTCAAAATTTGCGCTCAAAAACTCGCTATATAGTGTTTCAACGTAAGTTGCTTTTCAACCTAGTCCAGGACTTATTCAAATGAATTGAGGTTCTAGGGAGCAGTGTCATTGCCTGAGTACGGTCTGAGAGGGAAAGAATTTTTGGTCTAGGGTGTATGCGAAAAAAGTATTCGATACGGTGTCAAATTTCGCGCTCACAAACTCCCTATATAGTGTTTCAACATAAAACGATTTTCAACCCAGTCAAGGACTTATTCAAATGAATTGAGGTTCTAGGGAGGAGTGTCATGGCCCGAGTACAGTCCCGAGAGGGTAAGAATTTTTGATCTAGGGTGTATACGAAAAAAAGTTCTCGATAAGTTGTCAAGTTTCGCGCTCAAAAACTCGCTATAGTGTTTCAACATAAATTGCTTTTCAACCTAGTCAAGGACATATTTAAATGAATTGAGGATCTAGGCAGGAGTGTCACAGCCCGAGTACAGTCTGATAGGGAAAGAGTTTTTTATCCAGGGTGTATACGAAAAAAGTACTCGATACGTTGTCAAATTTGCGCTCACCCAAGTAGGTCTGGAAGGAAAGAATTTTTGGTCTAGGGTGCATGCGAAAAAAGTACTCGATACGGTGTTAAATTTCGCGCTCACAAAATCTCTATATAGTGTTTCAATATAAAATGCTTTTCAACCCAGTCAAGGACCTACTCAAATGAATTGAGGTTCTAGGGAGGAGTGTCATTGCCTGAGTACAGTCTGAGAGGGTAAGAATTTTTGATCTAGAGTGTATACGAAAAAAAATACTCGATACCTTGTCAAATTTCCCGCTCAAAAACTCGCTATTGTGTTTCAACATAAATTGCTTTTCAACCTAGTCAAGGACTTATTCAAATAAATTGAGGATCTAGGGAGGAGTGTCACAACCCGAGTACAGTCTGAGAGGGAAAGATTTTTTGATCCAGGGTGTATACGGAGAAAGTACTCGATACGTTGTCAAAATTTGCGCTCAAAAACTCGCTATATAGTGTTTCAACGTAAGTTGCTTTTCAACCTAGTCCAGGACTTATTCAAATGAATTGAGGTTCTAGGGAGCAGTGTCATTGCCTGAGTACGGTCTGAGAGGGAAAGAATTTTTGGTCTAGGGTGTATGCGAAAAAAGTATTCGATACGGTGTCAAATTTCGCGCTCACAAACTCCCTATATAGTGTTTCAACATAAAACGATTTTCAACCCAGTCAAGGACTTATTCAAATGAATTGAGGTTCTAGGGAGGAGTGTCATGGCCCGAGTACAGTCCCGAAAGGGTAAGAATTTTTGATCTAGGGTGTATACGAAAAAAAGTTCTCGATACGTTGTCAAGTTTCGCGCTCAAAAACTCGCTATAGTGTTTCAACATAAATTGCTTTTCAACCTAGTCAAGGACATATTTAAATGAATTGAGGATCTAGGCAGGAGTGTCACAGCCCGAGTACAGTCTGATAGGGAAAGAGTTTTTTATCCAGGGTGTATACGAAAAAAGTACTCGATACGTTGTCAAATTTCCGCTCAAAAACTCGCTATATGGTGTTTCAACATCAGTTGCTTTTCAACCTAGTCCAGGACTTATTCAAATGAATTGAGGTTCTAGGGAGGAGTGTCATTGCCCAAGTAGGTCTGGAAGGAAAGAATTTTTGGTCTAGGGTGCATGCGAAAAAAGTACTCGATACGGTGTTAAATTTCGCGCTCACAAAATCTCTATATAGTGTTTCAATATAAAATGCTTTTCAACCCAGTCAAGGACCTACTCAAATGAATTGAGGTTCTAGGGAGGAGTGTCATTACCTGAGTACAGTCTGAGAGGGTAAGAATTTTTGATCTAGAGTGTATACGGAAAAAAATACTCGATACCTTGTCAAATTTCCCGCTCAAAAACTCGCTATTGTGTTTCAACATAAATTGCTTTTCAACCTAGTCAAGGACTTATTCAAATAAATTGAGGATCTAGGGAGGAGTGTCACAACCCGAGTACAGTCTGAGAGGGAAAGAATTTTTGATCCAGGGTGTATACGAGAAAAGTACTCGATACGTTGTCAAATTTTGAGCTCAAAAACTCGCTTTATAGTGTTTCAACATAAAATGCTTTTCAACCGAGTCCAGGACTTATTCAAATGAATTGAGGGTCTAGGGAGGAGTGTCACTGTCCGAGTACAGTCTGAGAGGGAAAGAATTTTTGATCTAGGGTGTATACGAAAAAAGTACTCGATACGTTGTCAAATTTCGCGCTCAAAACTGGCTATATAGTGTTTCAACATAAAATGCTTTTCATCCTAGTCAAGGACTTATGCAATTGAATTGAGGGTATAGGGATGAGTGTCACTGCCCAAGTAGAGTCTGAGAGGGAAAAAATTTTCGACCTAGGTAGTGTACGAAAAAAGTACTCGATACGTTGTCAAATTTCGCGCTCAAAACTCGCTACTTTGTGTTTCAACATAAAATGCTTTTCAATCTAGTCAAGGAATTATTCAAATGAAATGGGGGTCTAGGGAGGAGTGTCACATCCCGAGTACAGACTGAGAGGGAAAGGTTTTTTGATCCAGGGTGTACACGAAGAAAGTACTCGATACGTTGTCAAAATTTGCGCTCAAAAACTCGCTATATAGTGTTTCAACGTAAGTTGCTTTTCAACCTAGTCCAGGACTTATTCAAATGAATTGAGGTTCTAGGGAGCAGTGTCATTGCCTGAGTACGGTCTGAGAGGGAAAGAATTTTTGGTCTAGGGTGTATGCGAAAAAAGAATTCGATACGGTGTCAAATTTCGCGCTCACAACTCGCTATATAGTGTTTCAACATAAAACGATTTTCAACCCAGTCAAGGACTTATTCAAATGAATTGAGGTTCTAGGGAGGAGTGTCATGGCCCGAGTACAGTCCCGAGAGGGTAAGAATTTTTTATCTAGGGTGTATACGAAAAAAAGTTCTCGATACGTTGTCAAGTTTCGCGCTCAAAAACTCGCTATAGTGTTTCAACATAAATTGCTTTTCAACCTAGTCAAGGAATTATTCAAATGAAATGGGGGTCTAGGGAGGAGTGTCACATCCCGAGTACAGACTGAGAGGGAGAGGTTTTTTGATCCAGGGTGTATACGAAGAAAGTACTCGATACGTTGTCAAATTTGCGCTCAAAAACTCGCTATATAGTGTTTCAACATAAGTTGCTTTTCAACCTAGTCCAGGACTTATTCAAATGATTTGAGGTTCTAGGGAGGAGTGTCATTGCCCAAGTACGGTCTGAGAGGGAAAGAATTTTTGGTCTAGGGTGCATGCGAAAAAAGTACTCGATACGGTGTCAAATTTCGCGCTCACAAAATCGCTATATAGTGTTTCAATATAAAATGCTTTTCAACCCAGTCATGGACCTATTCAAATGAATTGAGGTTCTAGGGAGGAGTGTCATTGCCTGAGTACAGTCTGAGAGGGTAGGAATTTTTGATCTAGGGTGTATACGAAAAAAAGTACTCGATACCTTGTCAAATTTCCCGCTCAAAAACTCGCTATTGTGTTTCAACATAAATTTCTTTTCAACCTAGTCAAGGACTTATTCAAATGAATTGAGGATCTAGGGAGGAGTGTCACAACCCGACTACAGTCTGGGAGGGAAAGACTTTTTGATCCAGGGTGTATACGAGAAAAATACTCGATACGTTGTCAAATTTTGCGCTCAAAAACTCGCTTTATAGTGTTTCAACATAAATTGCTTTTCAACCGAGTCCAGGACTTATTCAAATGAATTGAGGGTCTAGGGAGGAGTGTCACTGTCCGAGTACAGTCTGAGAGGGACAGAATTTTTGATCTAGGGTGTATACGAAAAAAGTACTCGATACGTTGTCAAATTTCGCGCTCAAAACTGGCTATATAGTGTTTCAACATAAAATGCTTTTCAACCTAGTCAAGGACTTATGCAATTGAATTGAGGGTATAGGGATGAGTGTCACTGCCCAATTAGAGTCTGAGAGGGAAAAAATTTTCGACCTAGGTAGTGTACGAAAAAAGTACTCGATACGTTGTCAAATTTCGCGCTCAAAACTCGCTACTTTGTGTTTCAACATAAAATGCTTTTCAATCTAGTCAAGGAAATATTCAAATGCAATGGGGGTCTAGGGAGGAGTGTCACATCCCGAGTACAGTCTGAGAGGGAATTATTTTTTGATCCAGGGTGTATGCGAAAAAAGTACTCGATAAGTTGTCAAATTTTGCGGTCAAAAACTCGCAATAGTGTTTCAACATAAGTTGCTTTTCAACCTAGTCCAGGATTTATTCAAATGAATTGAGGTTCTAGGGAGCAGTGTCATTGCCCGAGTACCGTCTGAGAGGGAAAGAATTTTTGGTCTAGGGTGTATGCGAAAAAAGTATTCGATACTGTGTCAAATTTCGCGCTCACAAACTCGCTATATAGTGTTTCAACATAAAACGCTTTTCAACCCAGTCAAGGACTTATTCAAATGAATTGAGGGTCTAGGGAGGAGTGTCACTGTCCGAGTACAGTCTGAGAGGGAAGAATTTTTGATCTAGGGTGTATACGAAAAAAAAGTACTCGATACGTTGTCAAATTTCGCGCTCAAAAACTCGCAATAGTGTTTCAAAATAAGTTGCTTTTCAACCTAGTCCAGGATTTATTCAAATGAATTGAGGTTCTAGGGAGCAGTGTCATTGCCCGAGTACCGTCTGAGAGGGAAAGAATTTTTGGTCTAGGGTGTATGCGAAAAAAGTATTCGATACTGTGTCAAATTTCGCGCTCACAAACTCGCTATATAGTGTTTCAACATAAAACGCTTTTCAACCCAGTCAAGGACTTATTCAAATAAATTGAGGTTCTAGGGAGGAGTGTCACTGCCCGAGTACAGTCAGAGAGGGTAAGAATTTTTGATCTAGGGTGTATACGAAAAAAAGTTCTCGATACGTTGTCAAATTTCGCGCTCAAAAACTCGCTATGGTGTTTCAACATAAATTGCTTTTCAACCTAGTCCAGGAGTTATTCAAATGAATTGAGGGTCTAGGGAGGAGTGTCACTGTCCGAGTACAGTCTGAGAGGGAAAGAATTTTTGATCTAGGGTGTATACGGAAAAAGTACTCGATACGTTGTCAAATTTCGCGCTCAAAAACTCGCTGTATAGTGTTTCAACATAAATTGCTTTCCAACCTATTCAATGACTAATTCAAATGAATTGAGAATCTAGGGAGGAGTGTCACAGCCCGAGTACAGTCTGAGAGGGAATGAATTTTTGATCCAGGGTGAATACGAAAAAAGTACTCGATACGTTGCAAATTTTGCGCTCAAAAACTTGCTATATAGTGTTTCAACATAAATTGCTTTTCAACCTAGTCAAGGACCTATTGTGATGAATTGAGGTTCTAGGGAGGAGTATCATTGTCCGAGTACTGTCTGAGAGGGAAAAAATTTTTGGTCGAGGGTGTATACGTAAAAAGTACTCGATACGGTGTCAAATTTCGCGCTCAAAAACTCGCTATAGTGTTTCAACATAAATTGCTTTTCAACCTAGTCAAGGACTTATTCAAATGAATTGAGATTCTAGGGAGGAGTGTCATTGCCTGAGTACAGTCTGAGAGGGAAGAATTTTTGATCTAGGGTGTATACGAAAAAAAAGTACTCGATACGTTGTCAAATTTCGCGCTCAAAAACTCGCAATAGTGTTTCAACATAAATTGCTTTTCAACCTAGTCAAGGACTTATTCAAATGAATTGAGATTCTAGGGAGGAGTGTCCTTGCCCGAGTACAGTCTGAGAGGGTAAGACTTTTTGATCAAGGGTGTATACGAAAAAAGTACTCGATACGTTGTCAAATTTCGCGCTCAAAAACTCGCTATAGTGTTTCAACATAAATTGCTTTTCAACCTAGTCAAGGACTTATTCGAATGAATTGAGGGTCTAAGGAGGAGTGTCACAGCCCGAGTACAGTCTGAGAGGGAAAGAGTTTTTGATCCAGGGTGTATACGAAAAAAGTACTCGATACGTTGTCAAATTTCGCGCTCAAAAACTCGCTATAGGGTTTCAACATAAATTGCTTTTCAACCTATTCAATGACTTATTTAAATGAATTGAGAATGTAGGGAGGAGTGTCACAGTCCGAGTACAGTCTGAGAGGGAAAGAATTTTTGATCCAGGGTGTATACGAAAAAAGTACTCGATACGTTGCAAATTTTGCGCTCAAAAACTCGCTATATAGTGTTTCAACATAAATTGCTTTTCAACCTAGTCAAGGACCTATTCTGATGAATTGAGGTTCTAGGGAGGAGTATCATTGTCCGAGTACTGTCTGAGAGGGAAAAAAATTTTGGTCTAGGGTGTATACGAAAAAAGTACTCGATACGGTGTCAAATTTCGCGCTCAAAAACTCGCTATAGTGTTTCAACATAAATTGCTTTTCAACCTAGTCAAGGACTTATTCAAATGAATTGAGGTTCTAGGGAGGAGTGTCATTTCACGAGTACGGTTTGAGAGGGAAAGAGTTTTTGTTCTATGGTGTATACGAAAAAATTACTCGATACCTTGTCAAATTTCGCGCTCAAAAACTCGCTATAGTGTTTCAACATAAATTGCTTTTCAACCTAGTCAAGGACTTATTCAAATGAATTGAGATTCTAGGGAGGAGTGTCCTTGCCCGAGTGCAGTCTGAGAGGGTAAGACTTTTTGATCAAGGGTGTATACGAAAAAAGTACTCGATACGTTGTCAAATTTCGCGCTCAAAAACTCGCTATAGGGTTTCAACATAAATTGCTTTTCAACCTATTCAATGACTTATTTAAATGAATTGAGAATGTAGGGAGGAGTGTCACAGCCCGAGTACAGTCTGAGAGGGAAAGAATTTTTGATCCAGGGTGTATACGAAAAAAGTACTCGATACGTTGCAAATTTTGCGCTCAAAAACTCGCTATATAGTGTTTCAACATAAATTGCTTTTCAACCTAGTCAAGGACCTATTCTGATGAATTGAGGTTCTAGGGAGGAGTATCATTGTCCGAGTACTGTCTGAGAGGGAAAAAAATTTTGGTCTAGGGTGTATACGAAAAAAGTACTCGATACGGTGTCAAATTTCGCGCTCAAAAACTCGCTATAGTGTTTCAACATAAATTGCTTTTCAACCTAGTCAAGGACTTATTCAAATGAATTGAGGTTCTAGGGAGGAGTGTCATTTCACGAGTACGGTTTGAGAGGGAAAGAGTTTTTGTTCTATGGTGTATACGAAAAAATTACTCGATACCTTGTCAAATTTCGCGCTCAAAAACTCGCTATAGTGTTTCAACATAAATTGCTTTTCAACCTAGTCAAGGACTTATTCAAATGAATTGAGATTCTAGGGAGGAGTGTCCTTGCCCGAGTGCAGTCTGAGAGGGTAAGACTTTTTGATCAAGGGTGTATACGAAAAAAGTACTCGATACGTTGTCAAATTTCGCGCTCAAAAACTCGCTATAGTGTTTCAACATAAATTGCTTTTCAACCTAGTCAAGGACTTATTCGAATGAATTGAGGGTCTAAGGAGGAGTGTCACAGCCCGAGTACAGTCTGAGAGGGAAAGAGTTTTTGATCCAGGGTGTATACGAAAAAAGTACTCGATACGTTGTCAAATTTCGCGCTCAAAAACTCGCTATAGTGTTTCAACATAAATTGCTTTTCAACCTATTCAATGACTTATTCAAATGAATTGAGAATGTAGGGAGGAGTGTCACAGCCCGAGTACAGTCTGAGAGGGAAAGAATTTTTGATCCAGGGTGTATACGAAAAAAGTACTCGATACGTTGCAAATTTTGCGCTCAAAAACTCGCTATATAGTATTTCAACATAAATTGCTTTTCAACCTAGTCAAGGACCTATTCTGATGAATTGAGGTTCTAGGGAGGAGTATCATTGTCCGAGTACTGTCTGAGAGGGAAAAAAATTTTGGTCTAGGGTGTATACGAAAAAAGTACTCGATACGGTGTCAAATTTCGCGCTCAAAAACTCGCTATAGTGTTTCAACATAAATTGCTCTTCAACCTAGTCAAGGACTTATTCAAATGAATTGAGGTTCAAGGGAGGAGTGTCATTTCACGAGTACAGACTGAGAGTGTAAGAATTTTTGATCTAGGGTGTATACGAAAAAAAGTACTCGATAGGTTGTCAAATTTCCCGCTCAAAAACTCGCTATAGTGTTTCAACATAAATGCTCTTTCAACCTAGTCAAGGACTTATTCAAATCAATTGAGAGTCTAGGGAGGAGTGTCACTGTCTGTGTACAGTCTGAGGGGGAAAGATTTTTTGCTCTAGGGTGTGTACGAAAAAAGAACTCGATACGTTGTCAAATTTCGCGCTCAAGAATTCGCTATAGTGTTTCAACATAAATTGCTTTTCAACCTAGTCATGGACTTATTCAAATGAATTGAGGATCTAGGGAGGAGTGTCACAGCCCGAGTACAGACTGAGAGGGAAAGAATTTTTGATCCAGGTTGTATACGAAAAAAGTACTCGATACGTTGTCAAATTTTCCGCTCAAAAACTCGCTATATAGTGTTTCATCATAAATTGCTTTTCAACCTCGTCCAGGACTTATTCAAATGAATTGAGGGTCTAGGGAGGAGTGTCACAGTCCAAGAACAGTCTGAGAGGGAAAGAATTTTTGATCCAGGCTGTATGCGAAAAAAGGACTCGATACGTTGTCAAATTTCGCGGTCAAAAACTCGCTTTATAATGTTTCAACATAAATTGCTTTTCAACCTAGTCAAGGACCTAATCAAATGAATTGTGGTTCTAGGGAGGAGTGTCATTTCCCGAGTACGGTTTGAGAGGGAAAGAATTTTTGGTCTAGGGTGGATACGAAAAAAGTACTCGATACGTTGTCCAATTTCGCGCTCAAAACTCCCTATATATTGTTTCAACACAAAATTTATGTTGAAACAGTATATAGCAAGTTTTAGAGCGCAAAAATTGACAACCTATTCAGTACTTTTTTCGTATACCAACTAGGTCAACAATTATTTTTCTCTCAGACTGTACTCGGGCAATGACAGTCCTCCCTAGACCCTCAAATCATTTGAAAAAGTCCTTGACTAGGTTGAAAAGCAATTTATGTTGAAACAATATAGCGAGTTTTTGAGCGCGAAATTTGACAACATATCGAGTAATTTTTTCGTATACACCCTAGAACAAAAATTCTTTCTCTCTCAGACTTTACTCGGGCAGTGACACTCCTCCCTAGACTCTCAATTCAATTCATTTGAATAAGTCCTTGACTATGTTGAAAAGCAATTTATGTTGAAACACTATAGCGAGTTTTTGAGAGCGAAATTTGACAACGTATCGAGTAATTTTTTCGTATACAACCTAGACCAAAATTTCCTTTCCTCTCAGACTGTACTCGGGCAGTGACATTTCTCCCTAGATCCTCGATTCATTTGAATAAGTCCTTGACTAGGTTGAAAAACAATTTATGTTGAAACACTATATAGCGAGTTTTTGAGCGCGAATTTTGACAACGTATCGAGTACTTTTCTCGTATACCACCTAGGTCAAAAATTCTTTCCCTCTCAGACTGTACTCGGACAGTGACCCTCCTCCCTAGACTCTCAATTCATTTGAATAAGTCCTTGACTAGGTTGAAAAGCGTTTTATGTTGAAACACTATATTGCGAGTTTGTGAGCGCGAAATTCGACACTGTATCGAGTACTTTTCTCGCATAGACCCTAGACAAAAAATTCTTTCCCTCTCAGACTGTACTCGGACAGTGACACTCCTCCCTAGAACCTCAATTCATTTGAATAAGTCCTGGACTAGGTTGAAAAGCAATTTATGTTGAAACACTATATAGCGAGTTTTTGAGCGCAAAATTTGACAACGTATCGAGTACTTTTTTCGTATACACCCTCGATCAAAACTTCTTTCCATCTCAGACTGTACTCGGGCTGTGACGCTCCTCCCTAGATCCTCAATTCATTTGAATAAGTCCTTCACTAGGTTGAAAAGCAATTTCTGTTGAAATACTATATAGCGAGTTTTTGAGCGCGAAAATTGACAACGTATCGAGTAATTTTCTCGTATACCACCTAGGTCAAAAACTTTTTCCCATTGGACTGTACTCGGACAGTGACACTGCTCCCTAGAACCTCAATTCATTTGAATAAGTCCTGGACTAGGTTGAAAAGCAATTTATATTGAAACACTATATAGCGAGTTTTTGAGCGCAAAATTTGACAACGTATCGAGTACTTTTTTCGTATACACCCTCGATCAAAACTTCTTTCCATCTCAGACTGTACTCGGGCTGTGACGCTCCTCCCTAGATCCTCAATTCATTTGAATAAGTCCTTCACTAGGTTGAAAAGCAATTTCTGTTGAAATACTATATAGCGAGTTTTTGAGCGCGAAAATTGACAACGTATCGAGTACTTTTTTCGTATACCACCTAGGTCAAAAATTCTTTCCCTCTCAGACTGTACTCGGACATTGACAATCCTACCTAGACCCTCATTTCATTTGAATGAGTCCTTGACTAGGTTGAAAGGCAATTTATGCTGAAACACTATATATCGAGTTTTTGTGCACAAAACTTGACAACGTATCGAGCACTTTTTTCGTATACCACCTAGGTCAAAAATTCTTTCTCTCTCAGACTTTACTCGGGCAGTGACACTCCTCCCTAGACTCTCAATTCATTTGAATAAGTCCTTGACTATGTTGAAAAGCAATTTATGTTGAAACACTATAGCGAGTTTTTGAGAGCGAAATTTGACAACGTATCGAGTACTTTTTTCGTATACAACCTAGACCAAAATTTCCTTTCCTCTCAGACTGTACTCGGGCAGTGACATTTCTCCCTAGATCCTCGATTCATTTGAATAAGTCCTTGACTAGGTTGAAAAACAATTTATGTTGAAACACTATATAGCGAGTTTTTGAGCGCGAATTTTGACAACGTATCGAGTACTTTTCTCGTATACCACCTAGGTCAAAAATTCTTTCCCTCTCAGACTGTACTCGGACAGTGACCCTCCTCCCTAGACTCTCAATTCATTTGAATAAGTCCTTGACTAGGTTGAAAAGCGTTTTATGTTGAAACACTATATTGCGAGTTTGTGAGCGCGAAATTCGACACTGTATCGAGTACTTTTCTCGCATAGACCCTAGACAAAAAATTCTTTCCCTCTCAGACTGTACTCGGACAGTGACACTCCTCCCTAGAACCTCAATTCATTTGAATAAGTCCTGGACTAGGTTGAAAAGCAATTTATGTTGAAACACTATATAGCGGGTTTTTGAGCGCAAAATTTGACAACGTATCGAGTACTTTTTTCGTATACACCCTCGATCAAAACTTCTTTCCATCTCAGACTGTACTCGGGCTGTGACGCTCCTCCCTAGATCCTCAATTCATTTGAATAAGTCCTTCACTAGGTTGAAAAGCAATTTCTGTTGAAATACTATATAGCGAGTTTTTGAGCGCGAAAATTGACAACGTATCGAGTACTTTTTTCGTATACCACCTAGGTCAAAAATTCTTTCCCTCTCAGACTGTACTCGGACATTGACAATCCTACCTAGACCCTCATTTCATTTGAATGAGTCCTTGACTAGGTTGAAAGGCAATTTATGCTGAAACACTATATATCGAGTTTTTGTGCACAAAACTTGACAACGTATCGAGCACTTTTTTCGTATACCACCTAGGTCAAAAATTCTTTCCCTCTCAGACTGTACTCGGACAGTGACAATCCTCCCTAGACTCTCAATTCATTTGAATTTCTCTCTAAGTTTATTTTTTTCGGGCTTTTGACGGTCAGGAACTGTTAGTTAGCACTAGTAAGCGTCTTATATCGCAAAAAAACGGAAGTTTTGTTGTTGTTGGATCCAGTATTATATAGTTCAGAAAACCGAACCAGCGGTAAACTGGGACCACCCAGCCCGAGTATCAGGGGACACCGCCAAGTGTAAACTGGAAGAGCCCACCACGGGTCAAAGTGGGACCACTCAGCCCCGGGTAGCAGGGGTCCTTTTTTAGTTGCTGGGGCTAGGTTAATTTATGATCTTTTGTGCAAATTTTTTGAAGCCTTTTCTCTAATATTTATAATCTTTTTAGGTTTCAAAGATGAATTCCAAAGTTCTTGTATTCGGGGACTCGCATGTGCGCCTCATGGCGGCTCCGAACGTTGTTGTGGATTTCTTTGGAATTCCTGGGTTAAACGCATACGAACTACTTGGACATTTTGTGCGATTACTCGACTTTTGTCTTTGAGTTTGGAGGCAACGATATCTCGCAACACCCCCGTCGGTTATTGGATCCTGTTGAAAGCATTGGAGACACGCGTGTAATAATCAAGGATGCTATGGATTGGTGCAGAGAAACCGGTCGAAGAGGTTTTCTTATGCCTATTATAACACGCGAAACAGCTTCTACAGCAATTCATATGCTCAACTGTCGCCTGAGAAAATCATTTCGGCAATTCATGATGCCCGAGTTGCCAGAAGTGCTTCTTTCCAATGATCATGTGCACGTTACAGTAGAAAGCTATAATTTTCTCCGGGAATATGTTGAACAATATGCGGCGAATCTTTAAGTTAATCTGTCAAATCTATGACTGCTTTTTTGATCTCTTGAATTGATTTGTAACATTTGACTACTTTGACTTTTTGTGCTCAAAATTTGTTTTTTTTGGTTGTTTCAAAATTGACTTTATTATACTGAATATACGTTTACATCATTCTTGTTTTACTGTTTAGTTCGCCAACAAGGCTTCAGTAACTGTTAAAAGTAATATTTTGTTATCTATTTTAAAAGTTGACATTGTAGAATCTGTCTTGGAACTTTCGTTATTTTTAAAAAGATATAGATAGAGTTAAAAGTCGAAATCCGAAATTCAACTGTTTAACTTCATCAATTTCGGTAAGCTTGTAGAAGCAGTCAATTGATACAGGCTTAGGTTAATGTTTTGAAAGCCGATATCCGATTGTGGAGTCTGCTTTCAATTTTCTGTTATTAGGTAGGTAGGTAAAATGATGTAAAAGCAGTTTTGTTTCAATTCACAAAATACTGGTGGAACGTTAATAAATGTGTTAATCTCTTTTGGAAGTAATCACTTGATATAGTCTTAGGTCAATGTTTTGAAAGCCGACATCCAATTGTGGAGTCTGCTTTCAAATTTCTGTTATTAGGTAGGTAGGTAAAATGATGTAAAAGCAGTTTTGTTTTGATTCACAAAAATTCTTTCCCTCTCAGACTGTACTCGGACATTGACAATCCTACCTAGACCCTCATTTCATTTGAATGAGTCCTTGACTAGGTTGAGAGGCAATTTATGCTGAAACACTATATATCGAGTTTTTGTGCACAAAACTTGACAACGTATCGAGCACTTTTTTCGTATACCACCTAGGTCAAAAATTCTTTCCCTCTCAGACTGTACTCGGACAGTGACAATCCTCCCTAGACTCTCAATTCTTTTGAATTTCTCTCTAAGTTTATTTTTTTCGGGCTTTTGACGGTCAGGAACTGTTAGTTAGCACTAGTAAGCGTCTTATATCGCAAAAAAACGGAAGTTTTGTTGTTGTTGGATCCAGTATTATATAGTTCAGAAAACCGAACCAGCGGTAAACTGGTACCACCCAGCCCGAGTATCAGGGGACACCGCCAAGTGTAAACTGGAAAAGCCCACCACGGGTCAAAGTGGGACCACTCAGCCCCGGGTAGCAGGGGTCCTTTTTTAGTTGCTGGGGCTAGGTTAATTTATGATCTTTTGTGCAAATTTTTTGAAGCCTTTTCTCTAATATTTATAATCTTTTTAGGTTTCAAAGATGAATTCCAAAGTTCTTGTATTCGGGGACTCGCATGTGCGCCTCATGGCGGCTCCGAACGTTGTTGTGGATTTGTTTGGAATTCCTGGGTTAAAGGCGTACGAACTACTTGGACATTTTGTGCGATTACTCGACTTTTGTCTTTGAGTTTGGAGGCAACGATATCTCGCAACACCCCCGTCGGTTATTGGATCCTGTTGAAAGCATTGGAGACACGCGTGTAATAATCAAGGATGCTATGGATTGGTGCAGAGAAACCGGTCGAAGAGGTTTTCTTATGCCTATTATAACACGCGAAACAGCTTCTACAGCAATTCATATGCTCAACTGTCGCCTGAGAAAATCATTTCGGCAATTCATGATGCCCGAGTTGCCAGAAGTGCTTCTTTCCAATGATCATGTGCACGTTACAGTAGAAAGCTATAATTTTCTCCGGGAATATGTTGAACAATATGCGGCGAATCTTTAAGTTAATCTGTCAAATCTATGACTGCTTTTTTGATCTCTTGAATTGATTTGTAACATTTGACTACTTTGACTTTTTGTGCTCAAAATTTGTTTTTTTTGGTTGTTTCAAAATTGACTTTATTATACTGAATATACGTTTACATCATTCTTGTTTTACTGTTTAGTTCGCCAACAAGGCTTCAGTAACTGTTAAACGTAATATTTTGTTATCTATTTTAAAAGTTGACATTGTAGAATCTGTCTTCGAAATTTCGTTATTTTTAAAAAGATATAGATAGAGTTAAAAGTCGAAATCCGAAATTCAACTGTTTAACTTCATCAATTTCGGTAAGCTTGTAGAAGCAGTCAATTGATACGGGCTTAGGTTAATGTTTTGAAAGCCGATATCCGATTGTGGAGTCTGCTTTCAATTTTCTGTTATTAGGTAGGTAGGTAAAATGATGTAAAAGCAGTTTTGTTTCAATTCACAAAATACTGGTGGAACGTTAATAAATGTGTTAATCTCTTTTGGAAGTAATCACTTGATATAGTCTTAGGTCAATGTTTTGAAAGCCGACATCCAATTGTGGAGTCTCCTTTCAAATTTCTGTTATTAGGTAGGTAGGTAAAATGATGTAAAAGCAGTTTTGTTTTTATTCACAAAATACTGTTGGAACGTTAATAAATATATTAATCTCTTTTGGAAGTAATTACTTGATATAGTCTTAGGTCAATGTTTCGAAAGCCGACATCCGAATGTGGAGTCTGCTTTCAAATTTCTGTTATTAGGTAGGTAGGTAAAGTGATGTGAAAGCAGTTTTGTTTTGATTCACAAAAAACTGTTGGAACGTTAATAAATATATTAATCTCTTTTGGAAGTAATTACTTGATATAGTCTTAGGTCAATGTTTTGAAAGCCGAAATCCGATTGTGGAGTCTGCTTTCAAATTTCTGTTATTAGGTAGGTAGGTAAAATGATGTAACAGCATTTTTGTTTTGATTCATGAAATACTGGTGGAACGTTAATAAATGTGTTAATCTCTTTTGGAAGTAATCACTTGATATAGTCTTAGGTCAATGTTTTGAAAGCCGACATCTGATTGTGGAGTCTGCTTTCAAATTTCTGTTTTTATGTAGGTAAAATGATGTAAAAGTAGTTGTGTTCTGATTCACAAAGTAATTGTGGAACGTTAATATGTGTTTATATGTTTTGGAAGTAATTGCTTGGTATAGTCTTAGGTCAATGTTTTGAAAGCCGACATCTGATTGTGGAGTCTGCTTTCAAATTTCTGTTGTTAGGTAGGTAGAACGATGTAAAAGTAGTTGTGTTTTGATTCACAAAATACTTGTGTAACGTTAATAAATGTGTTAATCTGTTTTGGAAGTAATCATTTGATATAGTCTTAGAGTGTTACAAGCCTCATCATATAGAAGTTTGATCGAGAGATTCGATGAAAAGTTTTCTCGGGTTTTTAGACAAACGATGCAAAGTTCTAATGAAGTGAGTGAAGAAACTTCTTCCCGAAAGTTGAAAATTAGTGATAGCAAGGCTTTCATAAAAATGGTCGAAGTCTCAGATCCTACAGGATTTGGAAGAGAATTGGCAAAATAAATTTTGGGACTGACGCAAATTGTCTCTTGGTAGACTTCACGGTTGGCCAAGGCTCTAGATCGAACTGCAGGGCTGGCGTCTATTTCTCCCATGAAAGTTTGTTTGAAACAGTTGTGAGAGATAGGTTCCCAGACGATACGGAGTATTGTTTGTCTAGAGCATTTGATGCCGCAAATCAAGTTGGCCGAGACTGTAGAAGGCAATTATTGGTTCAAACCTTTGGACGGAACAGATTCAATTGATAGTTGATGCGCTCCGTTTGTACCAAAAAAGTCATTAGTAGCGAGTTTTTCCCTAAATGTGACTCTTGAGGAATTTGTTTGGATAATAGCCTCCAACCAATTGAGGCGGAAACATTGTGAGAAAGTGATTTTGAGCAAGTAACATCTGCTAATGTGATAAATTTATTTGAACCTTGTATATCGAGTTGCTGATTTGTTATTTGCTCCTTCTTGACCCTAATTTTTTTGAAATAAAAGAACTTCCCACTGTTCTTTAGCTTTGAGTCATGTTAAGATGACGACTGCAGTTTAAATTTATATACGTGACGTGACTTCTCGTTGGTATGTGTAAACCGTTTAACAGCAGTTATTTAACTTCAGAAAAATGGCAAGATATTATAGACGAAAAACTCATAAGCTTTACAAGAATAGTAGGCTCCTGATGGCTGCTAGACATACCGATCTCTGGAATTGCTCAATAAGAGAGGCAAGCGGATTGTACTCGATTCCTTATTCAGCCTTGCGACGTTGTGTTCAGAGGTCGGATAAAATAAGCTTACAAAATTTCATCCGTAAAACCGGTAAAGCTACGACAATGACCAAAGAGCAAGAAGCCGAGTTTCTTGTAAGTTTTTGTCTTTTTTAAGTTTTTGTTCCAGCTAACTATTGAATAACATAAAAATTGAAGCGATTTAATTCAACGTAAAGTAACTTTTTTTTTGTTTTTCAGTTGGACAATGGAGCGAGTTCTTCTTAATAAAGCTCAAGAATTGATATGGATTTTTGTAAGTGATGGAGAGTCTTCACCCTTTGTGATAACATTCAACAGTTTTTCCTGGCCAAGAGAAATGACATTAAGTGAATTAATGTAACTGGAAAGCAAGCCAACAAAGAGTAAAGTAATTCTGCTTCTTGGAAATCAGAGGATGGTGTGCTCACTCGCTGCTGTTGTTAAGAAAAAGGATTTGGAAACTGCTTTGGAATACATTAATGAAGAAAATAAGAAGGAAATGAGTTAAGTGAATGTCAGCGGCATTTTGTTGCCCTCTCAGAAAGATTACGCGATGCTTTATTGTAAAGTTTTCTCGATCATCGTTCTTGTCGCCGTTTGCTTCTTACTTTTCTCTCTTTGTTAAAACTGATAGCCGAATGTGGCATCCAGTTCAATTACTCTACCATTTTTTATAGCAGCGCTTCTAACATATGACACTAAAATGTGTCAGGAATACCAATGAGTTTTCACTATTATTCAGAACATAAATATTTTCATTCCTTTTTGTGAATGTTTGTTTTTGTTGATTGAATTATGCATGTTTTCATAGCCATATCCCTTCGTTTTGAATGGGACATGGCTGTATTGTAGTACATTTTCAAGAAATAATAGACACTTAATTGATCACATCTTTTTGTTAATGTTTTGATCTATTTATTTCTTCGTTGTTTTCTCAAAAATGACTGTTGAGTTAGTTCATATTTTATTTTTCTACTCACCGATATGTTCTGTCGTCGTCGCTAACTGTGACCAAGATATTGACTCTTTAAGATTTGCAGAAATGCCTAAATTATCAAGATGTCTACTTGATACAAGCTCTGAGTCAGAGAGCGAAATTTCGGATCAATCTGACCGGAGCCTTTAGCAGCTCCTGGATATGTAGGCCGTAGGAGCTATTCAGTCAAACAAGAGGCCATCTGAGCTCTTACCCCCTTCTAGTTCCTCAAGATTTGTGAAAAAGACTTCAACGCCTTTCAATAAACGCGATATCTCAGTTGAGGATCTACAAAGCCGTCTAGAACAAATTATCGCGGCCCATAATTGTAATCTGAAGAAGATCTGCCAAAGGTAAAAGCGGACAATGCTGAGTTCCTTAGTTTTGTACGAAGTGAGATAAGTGAAAGACCAGGTGGTGATGAACAATGAAGAGTCACCCCTGTTTTCTTACAAGGTAAAGATTTGATGAAAATGGTAGCCGGACAAGATCTAGGTCACTTTGGACGCTAATTGGCGAAAAAGATATTTGGGGTAGGATGCAACAGCTTGCTGGTCAACTGCATGATTGGCCATGAACGATCAAAGACCAATGCTAGGGATCGAGTAGACATGTCACTCGAGAGGACTTTTGATACCGTTGTACGGCAGAAGTACCCACGCGAACCTGAATATTGCTTGAGGGTAGCTCGTGCTGCTGCTAATCAGCTGGGCCTTGATTATCGAAAAAAAGCTGCACTGAAGGCTTTTTCTCAGAACAATACCTTTTAGGAACGAAAATCAATCTCTTGCTGTACAATAAGCCTAATGGGGCTGTTCTGTTCATTATTCTATAAAAATTTATCATGGTCGATCTTCATATCCCTACTACTCAAATGCGACGAAGAACTCAAGCCAATTGTGGCTGAGATTCTAGCATTCTCCTCTTTTCAACTCTGTTGCAATTGTTTAGTTCATATAATTTTTTTCCGCTCATCTGTTATTGATTTGTTTGTCAACATTTTGCTGTATTTAATTGGGAAGCGGAATTATCTCTAGTTTTGTTGTGGTTAATAATTACCTGATTTAGTTGATATTTGGGTCAGTTCTTAAGTGAATTCAATTATTACTTTGGTCTTCTGCAGGTTTTTTATTGCTCAAGCAATAGACTGTGATCGAGAGAAATAAGAAGGGGAGGTTTTCTTAAATGTTTGAAGGCACCCATTCAATTGTGGAGTCTGCTTTCAAAGTTGCTTTTTTTATTAAATAAAACTAGTTTTGATTGAGCTGCAAATTTCTACGAAAATCCTATCATTTGAAATCGGGTATCGGTGATTATAAATTGTGAATGCATAGCGTTGCTTGTGATTTGATTGGTTTTGTTTGCTGCCAATGCGTTCAATAAGAACCCGATATGGTGGCAGAATATATGTTTTTCGTCAGGCAATGGAAGGTCAGAAATTTTCAATTTTTTCTAGATTCATTATGCAAAGGTCGCCAAGAGTGAACAAAGGTGTGTCTTCACAAAATTATGAAGAATTTGACGATGCTCTCATGAAAAGAGCACGCGATTTAAGGTGGCTTTTTGTTAAAAAGGGAGATACAGAACCCATTGTAATCGGCTACAATAGTGTTATGTGGCCTAAGGAAATGACGGCACGTCAAAAGTTGAACCTAGAGACTAAACCCTAGAAGAACAAAGTATTGCTCTCGTACGAAAATAAGGACATAGGGTGCTCCTTGAGTGCTGTCGTGCAAAACTCTGTCCCAAACGACGCAATGCAGTTTGTACACGCAATATGTTAGAGGGAGAAGGGCAATTGAGCTATGTCAGTTGCCATGGAAATGTAATCAGTCCCTCGCCTGCAGGATTCGATGTTAAGCGAAAACATACAGGTGGTAACGAAGCTAAGAAATCGAAAAAGTCCTTAAAGTTTGCCGGAACTACTTGTGTGTCAGAGGAGCCGTCGGTAAGCTTGAATAGTTCATGCGTAGAGGAAACAAGTCAAAATCATGAAAATTCTGGTAATGCCGATATCCGAGCGTTTTGTGGCAACAGTTGAGAGAAAATTTGGAGAGCTTGTTGCGCTGCATGAAGAGCATGCTCGAAAATTGACAAAAGAAAACAACAGTTTTCGCTTGCGCTTTACTGATTTGGTGAAGAGAAGCAAAGGAGAGACTTTTGTCTCAAAACCTTTGGAGAACTCGGAGCCCCTAATGTTTGGGGATTTCGATTTAATGACCTTGACTCCAGTTGGTGGGCCTCAAACATTTGGTCGTTTGTTGGCCGCAACGCTTTTCGGCGCTGAGGGCAAGTGTGAATTAATGGCGTCGAGAATGGGTATAAAAAATAGCACGAAGAATTGCCGTGAGCCTGCTGGAAGAAAAAAATAAGAGCTTTTCAAGGAGTGTGTTGCTCGATTTTACCCGCAAGAGAGTGAGAAAGCGATTCGATTTGCTATGCGGGGAGCAAGCCAGTGCGGCACAGATATGATGATGAGGTTTGCTAAAAGGGATGAGAACAACGAAAACGATCAATTGTAATAGAAGTTAAAGCGACCTTACTTCTTTTCAACTTCTCGAATACGAAATTGGTTTTCCTTCTACTTCTAAAGTTATCTAAATAGTTAAAGGCTGTGTTCTTGATGAAACAATGCCTCCCAATTTGCATGAAAATGAAGAGCCGAAAGTGGCCTTATTTCTATTCATCTTCACGAATACAACTTTGGTTTTGTTTACTTCTGAAGTTATCTGGAGAGACTTTGCTCTTTATTAAGCAATTTGCTTCCACTTTGCATTAAAATTAGCAGCCGAAAACGGCCTTACTTCCTTTTAACTTCACGATTACAATTGGTTGCCTCTGTTTTCTTCTCAATTCATCTTCATCGTTAAAGATTGTTTTCGTTATTAAACAATTGTCTCCTCCTTGCATAAAAACTAAGAGCCAAAAGCGGCCTTACTTCTCTTCAACTTCTCGAATAAGAATTTTGTTGTCTTTATATACTTCCGAAGTTATCTACGTCGTGAAAAAATGTATGCCACTCATTTCACATCGACTGGAGTCATTGGAAGTTCTGTAAAACGTTCCTTGTATCCTATGAAGAAACTATTTGAGGTGCTTTTTCATTTTACTCTCTGAATCACTGACTTTGCGTTGAAACTCTGAATTGATTTTCAGGTTAGCGCTGAGCTTCTTATCTTGTTTAAAATAGTTTTTTTGTTCTTTTAGCAGTTATCTGTTGTACTCTATTGTTGTCATTTATTAAAAATTTGCTGTTTGCTCTTCTAATATTTCAAAGAAATTGATGTTGTTCTCAGAAAATTTTTTCAGCTGCTACCCATCGTTGGTAAGTTATCTGGTTGTTCCGAAGAATTGGGCACGTTTGTTGCGAAAAATTTCAAATATGTTACGAAATCTTTAAGTTGGAGTTTTGTATTTTTAGTTAATTGAATACACTTCATAAATTTGTAACGAATTTTTAAGGTGTACTTTTATATCTGAGAGACCTTTAATAATGGCAAAACCTGCTTCTTTTTTAACCTAATTGTAAATAGAGGTTTTCCTTTTCACTCTGTACATTTTCCAATGATATTAAAGTATGACATCCAAATGTTGTGCTGGATATGATGTACTCCTAAGAAAGTTTGTTCACCACTAAGAGTCCTTTAAGCAGCTGTCGGTCAGTCTTTTAGTAATAGTCTGGTTTCAGTTGTACTATGATATCTAACGAAAGAACGAGCTCCGTCCCTACATGACAAAAACAACAACTGTTGCCTCGTAAATATTGAAAGCCGATTGTGCCTAATCTGTTGTAGTTGGAGCGTGCACGCATTATCAAAATAAAGTCATTGATTTTTCTCTGTAAATTTGTTCAAAAAGCATAATTTTTTGAATCATCGGTTAGTTTTCTACAGTCGAACAAATGACCAGCAGTTTGAATCAAAGTCTTTCTTTTGTATTAGCGCAGTCCAACATTTTCGCTTGCAAGTCATTTGTCATGAAAGACGGTTAAGGAACCGTTCAGTCCTTCAGAGTTTGAGAGCGCTTGCAGCCCAAAAAGCCGCTACAAATTTGGTTTCGAAATGTTAGTGCGCTGTTATGAAGAGGCTCAGCATGAAGATATTTTTAATGCAAAAGATAGTTACGGTGGTTATTGTCTGTTCTTTGGTAAGGCATCGCCAATGGTTGTTAACAAGAAACGCGATTTTCTTCTGCCTAATCTCGTTGCCTTATTAGAACCTATAAAAGATAGCGATATTGAGCTTTTTGAACCCGTTTCAATATTTGGGTCAACAGAAATTTGCAGAAAAAATGGATAATGGTGGGACCAGTTCGATTTGAGAACCACTCATGTAATGCGAATGCAGAATATGTTGCATCATTCTACAGAAACAGGAAGTGTGTGAAACTCAAAGCACTGAAAAATATTGCACCAGTTGATGAAATAACTGTTTTTTATGGCAATGATTGCTTCGGTGAAGGAAATTGGGGTTGTCAGTGTCCTTATAAAGAAGAGCATGCTGAGCGGCCTTTCATTTTTTCAGAACAACAGAAAAAAATAATAAAAGCGAACATTGAAAAGCGGTTTGTACATTCTTTTGGCAAGTGGAAGTAGAGATCAGCCTCTTCCAAAAAAGGCACAGATCAGTGAAATACGCCAAATTGATTCAAGTAGCTCTGGTAAGGCTAATGACAACGGCTGCACAAGCGAAGATTTCGAAAATGAGGAATCTAATGAATTGTATAATTTGGTTCCTGTAGATAATGCGTCCGGAGTAAACGATACAACAGATTTTGAACCAGAACCAGAAGTCATTTTCCGTGAAAATTCAAATGTCGTTGATCCCACTACAGATGAGTCCTCTGATGACATTTCCTCTGACCAGTTTTCGGGTGTTACTGAGAGAAACTTGGAGACCGCAATCAACTTGATAACTTCAAAACACGGAACTTCCGACGCCGGGGCGAAAGACTGGCTACTTCTTAAGAAGACAGCTTTCCCTGATGCACGGGTGCCTACTTTTAGAAAGCTGAAAAACAAGCACCATCATTTGAACGCTCAGACCGAAGTTGCTACTAAGCCATGCGGCTTGGGAGATTACCTAAAACTAGATTTCATGAGTGAAATTAAAAAAAATCGCTGAATCGAACATCAAAGAGTTAGAAAGCTATTCATCTTCACGTCAACTTGATGAAGATATCAATCTGAAACCTTGCATCGATTTCGAGACGAAAACACTCAAACTTTGGTGTACGCTTCGTCAAATCTACTCCCAAACAGCTGTGGCCAGTCTGGATTCATTAGCAAATCTTCCACCCTTTCTCCGATGTTCTTTTTGTAATCTCGTTCTTGCTTCCTTGTGGTATGGGCATGCCAAACCAAGCTGGGATCAAACTTTTGGCGACCTTCTTCTGAACTCTCGAAAGGCTTTAGCATCTATTACAAAAATAGCTGCTTTCAAGTTAGGGCTGAAGTAATCTTGTTAGTATCTGATCTACCATTCACTTCTTCAATGCTCAACATGCATCACCATTTAGCAACGTATGGTTGCACACTTTGCTTGATTAAAACAGAATCTGTCGATAGAACTATATATTAACTTACCGTTAACAACTAATTCGAACCTACCGTTAACAACGCCAAGTGATGTAATGCATCAGGTCTAAATAGGTGTTACAAAAGTTCTACTGAGAGTTATTTTTGATAAAACAATGAAAGTTGATCTGGAAAGTCTCAAGGTTTCGGTAAGCCAATGGAGGCTACCGTCTGAGTTTAAGCGAGCTATTCGACCTCTCGACCAGCTGGAGTTTTTCAAGGCCAACAAATTGAAATCTTGGCTATTTAATGTGGGACCTGCCCTGTTCAATGAGGCAATAAACGAAAGACTATACGACAAATTTCTCATCCTCAGCTATGGTTTACGACTGCTAATGACCTCAAAGAAACATGTAAGAGACGCCAGGCCCATATTGACGAGTTTTTACTCCGTACAAAAAAATGATTATAGCGCACTTTCACAATTAGCATGGAAGGTGACAAATTTTGGACCACTTTGGACAACCTCAGGCATGATGTTTGAGTTGGCTAACCACTTATCAAGTTCCAAGTTCACAGGAACGGTTAATCATTTACAACTATTAGTTGAGCGTTATCTTCCAAGTGAAGAATCGAGACTCGAATTGATTCTCAAGGATCCGCTGACCTCTTTTTGTGACAAGATGAAAGGGTCCAGGTCAAACAAAAGAAAAATTTTGCCTACAATACTTGCACCTGAGGACCTTCGTAAACCGGAACGCGTTTTTACTGAAACAGACAATTCAAGTCGTTCGAAATCAGGTGTCATCCCAACGAAAAGGATTGTTTTTTTGCGGTATGTTTCCATGGGGATTTATTGTGCGGCAAAGTGCGAGCATTTTTTAGTAAGGACAACAGGGATTGTTTGTCGATGGAAGTTTACAATACCTTAACTACCACTACTTCATCTTTTGGTTCCGATTATGGATTGTTCTCCTATCATATTGTGGAAAAAAGTGAAAAATTTGTGACAGTGAATGAAAAACTTTTTTGAATGAAATTTTTTTTTGAATAGACTGTCCAAACTGCGTTTATCTTATTCCTTTTATCAATGCATTTGAACATGATTAGCTATTGTATCTTCTTTGTTTCTTCAAGCTGACGTTAAAAATTTAAATTGTTGAGATTGGAATTAGCAAAATCTTGCGTTCATTTTTGGTCATTTTACCTGAGATTGTAATTTGCTTGAGTTCAGATAAAACGCTCTGTAGCTTATTCGAAGCGTCGACATCTAATATTGCACAAAGAACGGAAGATTTGGTATTGTTGGGTCCAGTGTGAGATATCTTTAATTTTTGTCTCAAAAAAAATCCTCTAAAAAGTCTCCCATTTTCCGAGTTATAGTATATGTCAGATATTTTTGTTTTTTCTGTTATTTTTGTACTTCACTGGACTGTACCACCTGTACCAACTGCAAAATAAATAAAATTTCCGTCTGAATGTGAAAATTGCAAAAAAAGTCTTTGAAGAAATTGGTTTTTTGCGAAAATTCGACCTCGTCTCTACTTTTATACAACCACTTAGAACAACATTTGTCGATTTTTCAATGCTTGTTAATTTGTCTCACTCTGAGAATATATATATATATATATATATATATATATAGTTATTTATATTTTTATATATATATATATATATATATATATATATATATATATATATATATATATATATATATACACGGTTGTTTTGGATATAAAGTGATTTTGTTAGTTTGTTTTTTCTTGGCTTCCTCAGAAAAATTTGGTCTACTTTTTTTTCAAAAATATAGCATTTTCTTCGTAATTTTCTGTTAAGTTGATTTTTTGGCTTTTGACGGTGAGGACCTATTGGTTAACACAAGTAGACGTCTTATATTGCACAAAGAACGGACAATTTGGTATTGTTGCGTACAGTCTGAGATATCTTTACTTTTTGCCTCAAAAAAATCCCCTAAAAAGCCTTCCATTTTCTGAGGTAAAGTATATGTCAGATATTTTTGTTTTTTCTGTTATTTTGTACTTCACTGAACTGTACCAACTGTACCAATTGCAAAATATATAAAGTTTCGGTCAAAATGTGAAATTTGCAAAAAAAGTTTTTGAAGAAATTGGTTTTTAGCGAAATTTCGACCTCGTTTTTACTTTTATACAGCCACCTAGAACAACATTTGTCAATTTTTCAATGCTTGTTGATTTGTCTCACTTTCAGAATGTATATAGGCACGGTTGTTTTGTATCTAAAGTGGTTCTGTTAGTTTTTTTTGGTTTCCTCAGAAGATTTTGGTCTACTTTTTCTTCAAAAATATAGCACTTTTTTCGTAAATTTCTCTTAAGTTGATTTTTTGGCTTTTGACGGTGAGGACCTATTGGTTAACACAAGTAGACGTCTTATATTGCACAAAGAACGGACAATTTGGTATTGTTGCGTACAGTCTGAGATATCTTTACTTTTTGTCTCAAAAAAAATCCCCTAAAAAGCCTTCCATTTTCTGAGGTAAAGTATATGTCAGATATTTTTGTTTTTTCTGTTATTTTGTACTTCACTGAACTGTACCAACTGTACCAATTGCAAAATATATAAAGTTTCGGTCAAAATGTGAAATTTGCAAAAAAGTTTTTGAAGAAATTGGTTTTTAGCGAAAATTCGACCTCGTCTCTACTTTTATACAACCACTTAGAACAACATTTGTCGATTTTTCAATGCTTGTTAATTTGTCTCACTCTGAGAATATATATATATATATATATATATATATATATATATATATATAGTTATTTATATTTTTATATATATATATATATATATATATATATATATATATATATATATATACACGGTTGTTTTGGATATAAAGTGATTTTGTTAGTTTGTTTTTTCTTGGCTTCCTCAGAAAAATTTGGTCTACTTTTTTTTCAAAAATATAGCATTTTCTTCGTAATTTTCTCTTAAGTTGATTTTTTTGGGCTTTTAACAGTCAGGACCTATTGGTTAACACAAGTAGACGTCTCATATTGCACAGAGAATGGAAGATTTGTTATTGTTGTGTCCAGTTAGAGATATCTTTCCTTTTTGTCTAAAAAGAAACTCTAAAAAGTCTTCCATTATCCGAGGTATAAAATAAGTCAGATAATTTTGTTTTTTTTTCTCCTTTTTTGCACTTCGCTGGACTGTACCAACTGTACCAACTGCAAAATATATAAAAATTGCGTCCGAATGTGAAAATTACAAAAAAGTTGGAATTTCTGAAGAAATCGGCTTTTAGCGAAGTTTTGAAAATTTTGTCGAAAATGCGAAACATCGAGCGAAAAAGCGTGTGTTATGATATCTGTTACTATTTTCTTGAGTAAGTGTTGCTTTCAGCAGAATTCTCGCACTTAGATCATAACTTGTTTAGAAGTTAAATTGATGTCTCCCACAATGGTGCTTATCCTTTCCTTAGTGTATTTTCCCTGAATGATCTCCCTGTTATCATGCAAGGATCATATATGATTTCCTGGTTATCATACAAAAGCATGTTTGATTTCCTGGTAATCATACTTTGAACATAAATGATTCCCTTGTAATCATACATCGGTCATAAATAGTTTCCCACTATTCATAAAAGTGTTATAATCCTCTTAACGTTTTATGATATCTTGGTTGTCGTACAAGGGTGATATATGATGTCCCGGTAATAATAAAAAATCATTGATGATTTCCTAGCAATCATACAAGGAGCGTACTAAGAAATAGCGTATGATTTGTATGACATCATATATGATCCTTGTATGACTACTAAGAATTGTCAACTCGGGATACTGTGAAAATCCAAAGTAATGAACAAACAACCGATATTAAACCAATTAAAATAAAAGTAAGCACCCACCCTACGAGGCTGAAGATTTCTAAGGAGCACAAGTAACCAACAAAAGGATAAGTTATAAATGGACCAAAAGAAGCGCCTGCGAAAAAGAACCCGATGAATTAGCTCCGTTCCAGATTGGATGCCCATCTGGCTACCACGTGGTTCACCGCGGTCGGTGTCAAACCTGCCAGGGCACCTTCTAATACGTTTGAGAGGATTAGCCACTGGACTCCTAAGAACGCAATTGGGGGGTTAAGCATGAAGAGAACAGATCTGATTAACGTTGCATACCCAAACACAGCTTCCCCGCCAATTATAGAAGACAAGTAAGCACCTGGTATTTGCGAAATCAGGTACCCATAAAGGGAGGCAGTCAAAACGTACGTGTTCCACAAGTCTTGTCCAGTCAAACTTTTCATCGCTGGTACTTGCCAGGAAACACGGGCGGGTTTTGAACAGCGCTGGTTATAGGGGTTCGGATCAACCACGGGTTTTTGCTCTACCATAGATACAATTGCGATACTTATTGTCACGCGCATCGAACACAAAGCTGCAGTTTCCAGAGACCCGAGGAGAGCAACTTTGTACATTTAATACTCATAATAACATCTAATAATCTTTCTTCACAATTTTAATCTTTTTGTTTGTTGATCGTTTCTGAATAATACCAGTCAATATAAGACATTCTGGAGCTCATATTTGCACTTTTCAAAATATTAAGTTTGGGTCCAATAAATTAAACTTTGTGCAAGCAATATCATCCCGCTATTTTATTTTACCGCCTTAAAAAATCGATATCTGATGATATTTACAAAAAGTGTATATCACATAAATTTTAGGAAAACATTTCATTGTATATAAAAAATATAAAATTTCCGTCCAAATGTGAAAAATTGCAGAAAACGTTTTTGAAGAAATTGGTTTTTAGCAAAATTTCGAGCTCGTTTTTACTTTTATACAGCCACCTGGAACAACATTTGTCAATTTTTCAATGCTTGTTGATTTGTCTCACCTTCAGAATGTATATAGGCACGGTTGTTTTGTATCTAAATTGGTTTTGTTAGTTTTTTCTTGGTCTCCTCAGAAGATTTTGGTCTACTTTTTCTTCAAAAATATAGCATTTTTTTCGTAAATTTCTCTAAGTTGATTTTTTTGGGCTTTTGACGGTCAGGACCTATTGGTTAACACAAGTAGACGTCTTATATTGCACAAAGAATGGAAGATTTGGTATTGTTGGGTCCAGTTAGAGATATCTTTACTTTTTGTTAAAAAAAAATCCTCTAAAAAGTCTTCCATTTTCCGAGGTATACTATATGTCAGATATTTTTGTTTTTTTTCTCTTTTTTGCAATTCGCTGTACCAATTTCAAAATATATAAAAATTGCGTCCAAATGTGAAAATTACAAAAAAGTTGGAATTTCTGAAGAAATCGGTTTCTAGCGAAATTTTGAAAATTTTGTCGAAATGCGAAACATCGAGCGAAAAATCGTGTGTAATGATATCTGTTACTATTCTTTTGAGTAAGTGTTGCTTTCAGCAGAATTCTCGAGCTTAGATCATAAGTTAAATTGATGTCTCCCACAATGGTGCTTATCGTTTCCTAAGTGAATTTTCCCTGAATGATCTCCCTGTTATCATACAAGGATTATATATGATTTTCTGGTTATCATACAAAAGCATATATGATTTCCTGGTAATCATACTTTGATCATAAATGATTACCCTGTAATCATACATCGGTCATAAATGGTTTCCCACTATTCATAAAAGTGTTATAATCCTCTTAACGTTTTATGATATCCTGGTTGTCGTACAAGGGTCATATATGATGTCCCGGTAATCATACAATATCTGTGATGATTTCCTAGCAATCATACAAGGAGCATACTAAGAAATAGCGTATGATTTGTATGACATCATTTATGATCCTTGTTTGTCTACTAAGAATTGTCAACCCGGGATACTGTGAAAATCCAAAGTAATGAACAAACAACCGAGATTGAACCAATTAAAATAAAACGAAGCACCCAACCCTCCGAGGCCGAAGATTCCTAAGGAGCACAAGTAACCAACAAAAGGATAAGTTATAAATGGACCAAAAGAAGCGCCTGCGAAAAAGAACCCGGTGAAATAGCTCCTTTCCTGATTGGGTGCCCATCTGGCTACCACGTGGTTGACCGCGGCTGGTTTAAAACCTGCCAGGACACCTTCTAATACGTTTGAGAGGATAAGCCACTGGACTCCTAAGAATGCAATTGGGGGGTTAAGCATAAAGAGAACAGATCTGATTAACGTTGCATACCCAAACACAGCTTCCCCGCCAATTATAGAAGAGAAGTAAGCACCTGGTATTTGCGAAATCAGGTACCCATAAAGGGAGGCAGTCAAAACGTAAGTTTGTCCAAGTCTTGTCCAGTCAAACTGTTCATCGCTGGTACTTGCCAGGACAACACTGGCGGGTTTTGAACAGCGCTGGTTATAGGGGTTCGGATCAACCTCGGGTTGTTGCTCGGGTTGTCATAACCATCAAAAGTTGCAAAACAACTGTTTTTAAAAGCCGCACGTGAAAAAAAATTCGCTCGCTTAAAGAAAATTTTTTTACACATCAATTTCCCGATCTCTCAAAAACAGCGGTATGAACAAAAACCACTCTCTTTTCGCTCCACTCCTAACTTTTGTTCAGCCCCAAAAACACTCCAATTTTTTCACGCGTTCCATTTCCCGCTTCAAAAACTACTCCAATGAAATTGGTTTTAAAAAAAGTACTTTTCCAATACTCCTCTTCGAGTCGTATAAAAAGCACTTCTCCAATACTCCTCTTCGAGTCGTAAAAAGACAGTGCCCAAATACAATTCAAATTTTTTGAATTGTAGTAAATAATGGGCCTCAACTATCATATCAATTAAAGTGAATGGACCACCATTGCCAGTGACAAAAAGATCTTAAAAGCCACCGAAGAGAACTATCCTCGTCGCGCTGGACCTCAGCAAGGCATTTGACATGGTCAACCATGACATCCTGCTCTCACGTGCCGCAGACACCAGCCTACCAGGTTACCTCCTCCGATGGCTTTCAACTTACCTTCAGGGAAGACAGGCACAAACAAGCCTCAGGAACACCATCTCCAGCTTCAGAATCACTAGAAATGGGGTCCCCCAAGGCTCGGTGCTGGGACCACTTTTGTTCAACTTCTATGTGTCTGATGGTCCGGCCCCGCCTGCCAATATCAACATCAAATCATATGCAGACGACTTCACGGTGTATACCTCAACAGCTTGCCTACCATCAGCAACTGGGCCTTTGAACACCTACCTGTCCAACCTTGCAGATTTTTTCAATAGCCGCGACCTCCACCTCGCTGCTGAGAAATGCACTTCCACACTATTTACCACGGACCCGAAACAGTACAAAATCAACCCAAATGTAAAAATCAACGACAAGCCAGTTCCCCATTCTCAAACAATCAAGATTCTAGGCGTCACATTTGACACTGGACTAACATTCACCCCACACATTAAGGACGTCTGTGCTCGCTCTCGCAAACGACTGAACGTGCTCAAAGCACTTTCTGGAACCAACTGGGGTCAGTCTAAAGAGACGCTTCTGATTACATACAAAGCAACAGTTCGTCCTCTGCTAGACTATGCAGCTCCAGTGTGGGGTCCCACCACCAGCACTACCAACATCAACAACTTACAACGAGTCCAGAATGCGGCCTTGCGAACAACAACCGGCTGTGTTTTAATGTCCAGCCAGGAACATCTGCACCAAGAAACCGAAATTCTCGAAGTCAGGCGACACACGAGGCTATTATGCGTTCAACAACAACTCTCCCGCTATTTACCAGCCCACCCAGGCCACCACATTATAACCAGGCCGAACCCCCCCAGACTCATAAAAGAATCATTGCACACCCGTTACAACAGGTATATCGAACCATACCTTGATGAAACTGAAGATAAAGACAAGATAACATCCAAAGAATACCGAAAGATTCTGAAGAACATGCATACAACAGAAGTCAAAGACGCCATCAACAACTATGAGCCGTCCAGGGTACTTGCCACTGCTGCCCCCATGAAGATACATGACAGTGAGAAAACACTCCCCAGAGGCAGTAGAAGGCAACTCGCGCAACTCCGCTCTGGTTTCAGTCTGCTTCTTATGACCTACTCGGCTAGGATCAACAATGATGTGTCTGAGACGTGCCCCGACTGTAAACGAGAGCCACACACAACACAACATCTTTTTAAGTGCCCGATGAAACCCACCAATCTCTCCGTGAAGTCACTTTGGACAAGACCTGTGGAAGCAGCTAAATTTCTCTCGCTCCCACTCAACGACAACACCGCAACATCGGACTGAGGCAAATAACAACAACAACAACAAAAAGATCTTAGTCTCTCACTTTAGTCAACTGTAACAATTAATAACATGAGACGCCTGATTTTGGAAGAGGCTCCAAGAAATGAGAAATCATTTTTTTGAATATAGAATTCCGTAGTTTTTCGCATAAATTGGAGACCAAAAAATTGTCTCATTAGTTTCGACTAAATTAAACAATTTCATCTCCGAACCTTAGTTACTGTTCCACATTTTCGTCCACTGAGTATAGAATTTGTGTTCCTTTTAACTTTAGACGAGAACCTGACAAGAAAAAGGAACTAATCAATGCCTGGGTAAACGATCGTACAACTTTCTTTGATTTCATACTTGGTTATATATTATTACTTCTAATAATACTAGGTCATATACAATTTGTATGAGCTCCTGGTAGTCATACATTATGATATATAATTTCCTAGAAATGAAACAAAGATTATACATAAAATTTTTCATAATTTTTGGAGTTGAAAAATGTTCTTGGAAATCGTACAAAGTAAAATATGACACATAAAACATTGATTTGTGCCACAAAATCCCGCATAAGTTAGTCATACAATTTTCACTCTTTTTTTTCATTTTAATAAAAAAAATCTTTATAAAGCAGATGTAAATTTTACCCAAGTTACGTTTCAAGGAATACAAAAGGCTTCTACACTCTAAATTGAAACAGATAACTATAATTATATGGCATATATTGTTATCCGACATCGGAGGCCAGAAAAGCTGATTCTGCTCGATATCGGGAGATACCCTAGTCAAGACCAGATGGTTATCTTGCAAGATCTTCCAAGATTCTTGCAAAAAATGGTTATCTTGCACGATCTTGCAAGACGATAGCTATCTTGCAAGATCTTGCAAGAAGAATGGTTATCTTGCAAGATTCTTGCAAGTTCGTTCCGGTCGAGCTCTGCTATCACTGGCTGTTTTAGACGCATTCTTTCATTTAGCGCAAACTATTACCAAAATATAGAGGAATGAGTTTTCAGAGATCATTTGAAACAAAATTTATATCAGGTATCTGTATTTTATTACAGCCGTTGGTTTCAATACTGGTTACTCTCATTTATTTACATTAATTCTTGCTTCAAATTTCTTGTTTTGATACTATGGAAAACAATTTGCTTTCTTTTTCTAAATTGATTCAATTTTTAGTTTGAGTGGAAGAAAACAAAGTTGATGCTATTTTGGGTGTAATTGTGTATCACAGTGTAAAAAAAACTGATAAGATGCAATGTTCGCGTCTCATTTTGATCTTGTTCGATCATGTTCCATTTATTTGCATATTTGCAAGATGAATGGTTATCTTGCAAGATTCTTGCAAGACAAAGGGTTATCTTACAAGATCTTGCAAGATAACCATTCATTGTCGACTGGGGTAAGACCTATTTCACGCTGATTGTTCAAAAACGGTTTAGGTTGAAGGGAAATTTTTAGCAAAATCAAGTGTTTTTCCTGTCATTCGATGTAATTTAGGAATAGATGCTAGGAAAGGTAGATCCAGGTCTTCTAAATACATCGTTTTGATAGTAACAAAAATTGAAGCATTATGTAGTTTTTTTTAATATTCATATACTATATTAAGTAATGAACTGATTTTTCTTAAAGAGTTTTCTTTTTTGCAAGTCCTTTGATAACCCATACGTATAGCATTATAACCAGAGAAAACAAAAGTGGCCTTAAACATTATGTACAGTATCTTTAATATCTATATACATTTTCAAGTAATAAAGTCGTTTTTCAGAGTTATTTTATTAAAAATTATGCACCGTATCTTTATTATCTATATACAATATTAAGTACTGAACTCAATTTTCAGATTTATTTCTCTTTTTACAAGTCTTGCGAATAACCATTAGGCATAGCATTATAACCAGAAAAAACAAAAGTGGCCTTAAACATTATGTACAATATCTTTAATAAATATAAGCAATATTAAGTAATGACAATTTTTTTCAGAATTATTTTCTTTTTCGGCAAGCGTTTTGAATAATCACAACGTATTGAAGACTCACAACTTAATTAAACCGTTAACTTGAAAATATGCACTGTTCAAGACTAGTTAAGTACGCCTAGAGAAAACTAACGTGGCCAAAATTGTGTCCATAAGTTTTGAACTGAATTGTCCTCAAAATAGTTTTACGATACTGTTCAAGTTTTGTTAATACTTTGTTGTTTTTCACTTTTGTCAGAGCAGTTTAGTTATTTTCATAAATGTAGTAAAACTGTCTTAACTTATATTCAAAAACTGAAATCTTTCGGCTGCTCTGACTAGTCTTACAAGATAGACAGCTTTCTGAAAAATCATGCCAGTTAGCAATCTTTGACAAATCCTTTGACAGAGCAGTCATTATATGGCAGATCAAGAAAAGCAGCTAATTTCCAACCCATCCTGCGTGAGAGTTGTTTTATTGACTAGAGAGCTATTCCTGGCTTTGACTGGCTTCGTACGGTATCTTTTAAATAATTTTTTATCAGGACATATTGCGATAATTAACATTTGTTCTTAGTTCTTTACGTTAGAAACCTTGTTATTATTTTTAAAAAAACATCGGGGTACAGTTATTATCTAGGAAATGCATGGTGCCATACTCCGCCTTTAATAAGCTATCTAATTTTGGTCAACCTAGGAAAAAACGCTGACGGCTTCAACCAATATAGCCAGACACAAACACACTACCGGTGTCAAACCTCCACTAAATTACACACAAATCGGTACCGCAAAAGAACAATTGTGTTTCCTGGTGCTATATAAGATCACATATGATTTGCTAAAATTCCTGCTTACTAATTGAAATGATCACACTGGGGAACGCGTTATAATTTGTAAGACATAAATTTTTGTCCGTTCAGTGGCTATAGGTCCTTGAAAAATCCCTTGTGATGTTGAAATGTATTTTATAAAACAACGAGGTATCAACTAATGTTATCGGCAACTGATGTATTCGTTGTTATCAAATATATTCAAGAATTTATTAGACTTATTATACTCAGGTACATAAGATTGGTGTAGCAGTGAAAATACTGAATGTCCACTTTCCACCAATCAGAGAGTGAGAAGCCACTATTCTCTTTTATATAGAGAGAACTGAAGTTACTATAGTCAGCCTTTTAGTTAGATACATCATGTGTATACCATTGACTCCGGTGCTATACTTCTTAATCACCGTAATAACAGAAGTTTACTCTCAGTTTTTTACAGAGTCGGTTAGTCTTAGAGATATAGGTAAGTGTACTTCGCGCGCAGAAATAAGTAGCCCTAGCTCTTTATACTTTAAGGCTGTAAAAGGAGCCCTATCCGGGTCTGCCTTAACTGTTGCGACCAGTGAGTTAACAAACTCTAACCGTAAAAAGAACTCACAAAAAACACCCTTTTCTCAATTGAGAAAGAAACTTAGAATTAGATTACATCGCTTTTTACTCTTTATTTACTTAAATTTTAAGAAAAAGGGGAACACAACCCCAACAAAACAAAAACTACTAATATTTAAACAACGAACCGTAAAAAGAACTCCCACAAAACACCATTTTCTCTAATGAGAAAGAAACTTAGAATTAGATTACATCGCTTTTTACTCTTTATTTACTTAAAATTTAGGAAAAAGGGGAACACAACCCCAACAAAACAAAAACTACTAATATTTAAACAACGAACCGTAAAAAAACTCCCACAAAACACCCTTTTCTCTATTGAGAAAGAAACTTAGAATTAGATTACATCGCTTTTTACTCTTTATTTACTTAAAATTTAAGAAAAACGGGAATCCAACCCAAACAAAACACAAACTACTAATATTTAAACAACGAAATAACCAAAATGGATCACCTCATTGATCGACCCTCTTCCCACGTACCGACACACTCGGACGAATTACAACTAGCTGTTCTTACACAGAACAGGCGTTTAACACACGAAATTCTAACCTTTGAGGTTAAACAATATGAACACCAGGATGAGTTAAATATACTCTTAAATACAGCAAAACTGCTTAAATACCACTACTTTGCAGTAGAACAACAACCTTACCTTTTTTTACCAGAAAAGGCATCTCAGGTTTCACGAACCGCCTTTCTTTCATTTTTAGTTGAAGTTTACTGAACCCAACTCACAAAAAGTTCACTTTTTTCATTTGTGATCCACTCACAAATACTTATATCTCAATAGTATACGATACTCTGTTTGACCCATTATCAGACACATTATTTGAATTCTTCAACAGAATATGGTCTGAAATGCATCCCTCAGACAGAGAAGTATCATTTAGAAAATCTTCCTTCGAATTTCTTTATCGCCTTGCACCGGCACTAAATACTAATGCTTCACACTCTCGAAAAGAAAGCGTACACAAAATCGCCAGACAGGAAATAGAAGAATTCACCCAACTTCTCAAATTATATATAACCTCTTTCACAGGTGCAGACTTAAACGAAGAGGAGATTTTAGATTCTCTTGCACTTCTATCTCAGTATCTACACAGATTTCGAAAAAGTCTGGTTAGAGACATCTTTCCAGCCATCAAATTAATAGCAGAAACTTATCCAAGAATAATCACTATATTACCAAAAAACACTCCATTATATATATATATATATATATATATATATATATATATATATATATATATGACCCAAACTTGTTTCCACAAAAGTTCGTAAATATCACGGAAATTCCAACGGAAACTAGACAGAAATTATCGATTAACCCCCAAACATAGAAATTAAAAACTATAATGCGGAAAAACAACCATATACTTGTACAAACATCACGGAAAACACAAACACTTCTTAGGAAGTCTCACCCATTGAAAATATGGAAACAATATTTCACTCCCAACAATTAGAAAGCCGTATAAACGAAACTACAGAAAAAGATTTCAACTTTTATATGATGGAACACTTTTTTCATCACAGTCGGTAAACACATTAGTTGATATTGAAGACAACGATCAAAATTATAACTCTACTGCTAATACCACTGCGAACACAAATATTTACCAAAATCATCAACACAGACAACCTGTAAACTCAACTGAATTGACACAAACATGAAACCCACTAAACACAACTATACCACCATTACCAAATTTAAATACACCTTTACCACGTCTACACAGACAGAACTCCGTACACTTTAATACCGAACCCATCATTTTGAATAAATCAACACAACCCACACAAGGGTCTAATCAAAGTATACAAATCAACCCACAACAATTAGTAATCATAGTTAGACAAATAAATTCAAAAAATACACAACAAAGTACAAACGCACCGACTCGTTATTATTTACGAGCAGCGTTTACACAAACGCCATCACCTGTAGTTCGTAGAATTACACAAATGATGTATCCCTACATATGCGGCTCGGTACCAATGCAACAACCTTTACGACCATTTGATGGTACTGAACCCACCTATACAACAGAAGATTTTTTAAATGCTATCACAGCAAAAATGGTAATGACCACAGGACCAGAGCAAACTGATTCACCATTTCATGAAGCCTGGATCTTGAAACAAATTGCTATGTTCCAAACGGCCCTAATAGGACCAGCACAACAATGGTATTCACATCTTCCACTAGACATTAAAAACCTGAAACCACCTATACAACAGAAGATTTTTTAAATGCTATCACAGCAAAAATGGTAATGACCACAGGACCAGAGCAAACTGATTCACCATTTCATGAAGCCTGGATCTTGAAACAAATTGCTATGTTCCAAACGGCCCTAATAGGACCAGCACAACAATGCTATTTACATCTTCCACTAGACATTAAAAACCTGAAACCACCTATACAACAGAAGATTTTTTAAATGCTATCACAGCCAAAATGGTAATGACCACAGGACCAGAGCAAACTGATTCACCATTTCATGAAGCCTGGATCTTGAAACAAATTGCTATGTTCCAAACGGCCCTAATAGGACCAGCACAACAATGGTATTCACATCTTCCACTGGACATTAAAAAGAACTGGCAAGCACTTTGCCGAGAATTTCACAAAACATTCGATAATCAAGAACCGCAAACACAAGCGAAATTATTACTAAAAAGCATAACACGTGCTTCTGGTGAGCAAATTAAAACACTAGCACTTAGAATAGAACAAATGACTCGAAAAGCATATGTTAACAATGCCCCGGATATGCGGAACTCACAAATGACGCACTCGTCAGAGCACTCGATCCACAATTAGCTAGAATAGCATAGAAAAAGATTGCAAATCACAAATCAACCGCGTTGGAACCACAACTTCCATTCGCACAACTTGTTGAAAAGATACATCAAGAAGACATTACAAGAACACATATTGATAGACACAAGTTAAACACAAATTCCACCTTTCCACCCTCAATTAAAAATCTCTCTCTTGAGATAGACAATCTCACGGAAATTGTTCATGACAACATTTCTAACGAAATAGACTTCGTAATGTTAGAAATTACATTAATTCTCTGCTAGATCAAGAACAAACAGACAAAACTACGTCGAATACTGGAAATACAGACACTACAAATATCTCTGAGGAAGCACTCCTCAAACAACAATTTTATGATTTACTTTTAGAATTAAATCAGGATACACGTGATGAAAACTTTAACTGTCAAGAAGAATGTAACACTCTCACAGAAGATTACAATCTCCCCACCTCTTGTAAAAATAACATATGGGTTCTACCACCAACAATATACACACAACAAACACTCGATCATAAGAGAACAATCTCTCCACCACATCTAGAAGTAGATTTTCTATTAGACTCTGGTGCAACACTTAATATATTAAATAATGACACTTGGAACGAAATCAAAGAGTATCACAAATTACAACAAAAAAGCATCAACATTACAACTCTCAGCAGCAAGTAATTCTAAATTACAGTCAAAAGGTACAGTAAAACTTACACTCTACCCCGATGTAACTGAGAGTCGAACCCTCAAAAACACTTCGTTTATACACACTCTCCATTTATCAAACACAAAATTTAATATTCTAGGCCCACCTTTCCTAGAAAAATATGTGGATTCAATAAAATGTTCATCTCGAGATTAAACACACATACACTCGAGATTAAACACAATAATGACACAAAGTCACTAAAAATTTACGATTCATCAATTAAACAACCCGATATTATTCACGATTATTTCCAGTAATTGGGGATCACTCAGTATATTTTACACCATCTGAACACCGTATTTTAACAAAATCCTTAACAGCATATGAATGTAAAAATAAAAATGCGATTGGTACCATTTTTTATGTATCTGATTTCTCATTTTTACCACTACGCAAGAGTATGTTTTCTCTATAATGGATATAAACAACCCCGAATACCCCTATCAATCAAATCTTAATTCAAAATCCTTTGCATCACCCATTAAGACTCCTAAAAGGAACAATTGGAAATGCAAAACAAGATGTTTCACTCAACGATTATCAAACCACAAAGTATCGCCTATATGAACTCACAGAATTCATGGATGCTTATACTTTTAATTACCTAACCCAATGTACGTCAGAAACACTTACAAAAACTATATTGTTTAAACCTTAGTACACAACAAGAACGCGAATACAAATCACAACAGAAGAAATTCACTAAACCATTTGATGTCTCAAGATTCACCGAAACAGACAAAAACTTTCTCACCATGTTCAATTTTGAACAAACAAAATTACCTCAAACAAATTTTGAACAACTAGCACAACTTCTCATGCAATTCCAAAAGTGCTATGCCACTTCGAAATTTGATGTTGGAAAGATTAAATTAGAACTAAATTTTCTCCTTAAAGCCACGGCTATCTTTAAGAAACAAAGAGCTACTCGTATTCCACTCCAATTACAAAATAGAGTACAACACCTACTCGACATTTTAACTCACTTTGATATTATAGCAACCGTAAATACAGACTTTTAACCACCGGAAATACATTTATTAATCCTGTAATCATTCTCAAAAAAGGAGAATCTCTAAAAATTGTCTTAGATGGTCGTCAATTAAACACAATGATTGACGAAATAAAATGTAGTCGGCCCATAAAACCAGTCCAAGTTATTCTAACACGGATTCAAAGTCCAATTTTCTCTATAGCTGGCATGAACAGTGCATACAATCAAATGCCACTTGATAAACCATCACAAAGGATCACAAATTTTTTGATCGCTGGACAACAATATTGTTTTAAACGTTTGTTCTATGGTATTTCTATCTGCCAAGCAGCCTTTTCATCCTTCATGGGCAGTATTTTTAAACCACTTATTAGAAAAAACAAAATAATCACCTATTTGGATGACGTTTTCATCCAAGACACAACAACAGACACAACGTTGCAAACACTTACTCAATACCACACTATTTTAGAGAATGAAAATCTAATAGCCGCTCCAGACAAAATTTTCTTTTTTTTAGACTCCGTTAAACTTTTAGGACGCCAAATTTAAAATAATCACATCCACCCGCTCAGATCAAAAGTCGACGGATTTTTAAAATTGCAACCATCCAAAAAAAAAGAAATTCAGAACTATGTCGGATTTTTCAACTTTCTTTCAAAAAATATATAAAACCTACAAGTCATTCTTCGACTCTTTAATCTCCAACTCAGAGATACAACAGATTTTATATGGACTCCTGAATTACAACAAACATTTGATAAAGTAAAAAAAGAACTTACAGACGGAACACTCCGCCTGGCAATTCCTAAATCAGAAAAACCTTTCTATATTCTGTGCGCTGCCTCTAACTATGGCATTGGAGCAGCACTTCTCCGAAAAAATCAATTGAAAAAATGGGGTTAGTATCGGCAAATTCTCGTCCACTTTCTACCGCAGAACTTAGACTATCCACCATTCTTCGCGAATGCTCAGCCATCATGTATGCACTTTCAGAATACGAATTCCTTATTCAAGGATCTAAACAACCAATAATATTATACACCGATCAAAAAACAATTTAATCTTATTTAAACAACAGAATAAACTAAATCACAGAGTTTACAAATCTCAATAAATACTAATGAAATTTCGAACCTTACACATAGTTTGGACGGAAAGAAAAAAATCCTTCTCTTCCAGATTTACTAAGTCACTCACTGACGACAACAACACAGGACCAACACCGTCTTCGCACAGTCGAAAAACCAGATTCAATTAAATTCTTTATGACACATAACCAAAATACACAACCTATACAGTGTCACTACGTTGTGTCAAAACAATATATTAATTCAGTATCTACAGACATTCATGTAGAATCACCTCACTTTCCAATCTACTTACAGATTAAATATAATTATTTCAAAGTAAAACTAGAAAATGATCTCTATCTCCCAGTATCACACTATGAATTGAAAACCAAAGCACAGTCCTTGGAGAATATACACCAACAAAAACTACAACAATTTAAAAATAATACTCATCCTCAGAAAATTATCCAGAAAATTATCCTCAGAAAATTATCCTCGTATTCCACTCCAATTACAAGATAGAGTACAACACCTACTCGACATTTTAACTCACTTTGATATTATAGCAACCGTAAATACAGACTTTTAACCACCGGAAATACATTTATTAATCCAGTAATCATTCTCAAAAAAGGAGAATCTCTAAAAATTGTCTTAGACGGTCGTCAATTAAACACAATGATTGACGACATAAAATGTAGTCGGCCCATAAAACCAGTCCAAGTTACTCTAACACGGATTCAAAGTCCAATTTTCTCTATAGCTGGCATGAACAGTGCATACAATCAAATGCCACTTGATAAACCATCACAAAGGATCACAAATTTTTTGATCGCTGGACAACAATATTGTTTTAAACGTTTGTTCTATGGTATTTCTATCTGCCAAGCAGCCTTTTCATCCTTCATGGGCAGTATTTTTAAACCACTTATTAGAAAAAACAAAATAATCACCTATTTGGATGACGTTTTCATCCAAGACACAACAACAGACACAACGTTGCAAACACTTACTCAATACCACACTATTTTAGAGAATGAAAATCTAATAGCCGCTCCAGACAAAATTTTCTTTTTTTAGACTCCGTTAAATTTTTAGGACGCCAAATTTAAAATAATCACATCCACCCGCACAGATCAAAAGTCGACGGATTTTTAAAATTGCAACCATCCGAAAATAAAAAAGAAATTCAGAACTATGTCGGATTTTTCAACTTTCTTTCAAAAAATATATAAAACCTACAAGTCATTCTTCGACTCTTTAATCTCCAACTCAGAGATACAACAGATTTTATATGGACTCCTGAATTACAACAAACATTTGATAGAGTAAAAAAAGAACTTACAGACGGAACACTCCGCCTCGCAATTCCTAAATCAGAAAAACCTTTCTATATTCTGTGCGCTGCCTCTAACTATGGCATTGGAGCAGCACTTCTCCAAAAAAATCAATTGAAAAAATGGGGTTAGCATCGGCAAATTCTCGTCCACTTTCTACCGCAGAACTTAGACTATCCACCATTCTTCGCGAATGCTCAGCCATCATTTATGCACTTTCAGAATACGAATTCCTTATTCAAGGATCTAAACAACCAATAATATTATACACCGATCAAAAAACAATTTAATCTTATTTACACAACAGAATAAACTAAATCACAGAGTTTACAAATCTCAATAAATACTAATGAAATTTCGAACCTTACACATAGTTTGGACGGAAAGAAAAAATCCTTCTCTTCCAGATTTACTAAGTCACTCACTGACGACAACAACACAGGACGAACACCGTCTTCGCACAGTCGAAAAACCAGATTCAATTAAATTCTTTATGACACATAACCAAAATACACAACCTATACAGTGTCACTACGTTGTGTCAAAACAATATATTAATTCAGTATCTACAGACATTCATGTAGAATCACCTCACTTTCCAATCTACTTACAGATTAAATATAATTATTTCAAAGTAAAACTAAAAAATGATCTCTATCTCCCAGTATCACACTATGAATTGAAAACCAAAGCACAGTCCTTGGAGAATATACACCAACAAAAACTACAACAATTTAAAAATAACTACTCATCCTCAGAAAATTATCCTATAATACAACACACAGATGTCACACAAAACACAAACAAAAGAGAACACTTCATACAATCCAATCAAGACCCAAACTACGCTGAATTAGTAATTAGTATAAAATTTTCACTCCCAGCAATGGACGACTTTATACCAAAGTCACTCATCCTTTATAACTACTTCTACGAAGAACAAACTGAAGTAAATGATACACTTCTCTAGAAAACACAACAACAAGACCCAGTCCTAAAACAACTTTTTCTTTGTAAACAATATAAAGATTTCCCCCAACCCCTTCACTCACCATATGGGCAGATAAAGGATTATTGCACTATTACCGACGTTTTTTAAAAATTTAAGCATTAATGAAGACAATAATCTCCTGTTTTACGTACAAGAAACAACATCACCTAATATCTGCCTACCACTCTCTCTTCTCCTAGTTATTTTTCATAAAGCACATTCTCATGATCTTTCAGGACACCCTGGTCGTGAAAAAACACACGCAACAATCACGGAAACTTACTATTTTCCAAACATTGGATATCAATACTTACACAAGAAAACTTAAGTTGCCAAACGAGCAAATCCATGCCAAACCTCTTAACGGCGCCACAACAGCCTTTCTAGAATTTTCACTATACTTCAACCACCGTATTTCAATGGACACAAAAGGTCCAATCTCACCGTCTTCTGATGGAAACTCTTACGTTTATGTTATTGTGGACGCATTTACACACTATGTTGTCCTCCACCCTTCACACAAAAAAGATGCCACTAATGCACTCACAGTATTATTTGATCACTGGATTGCTGAACTTGGCATTCCTGATAATTTGATAACCGATGACGGAAATGAATATATTAACGGAGAATTCACACATTTATGCCGTACGTATAATGTACAATTCAAACCAAGTACGCCGTACGCACCGTGGTCTAATGGACTCGTTGAAAATAGTAATCGCCAATTAAACACATTTCTCCGAAAAGTCCTGGACTCACAATATGACACGTGGTCACAGAAAGTAAAAGTATTTCCGTTTGCATTCAATTCACAAGTTAAGACCAACATGAATCGTTCGCCATAGGAAGTTTTGTTTGGTCAAAAAGCAAAAAAACCATAATGTTCAATCTATCTTCCACTACAAATAGCTTGGGGAACTGTAAACCCACAGAAAAATTACCCTGTAACTCGTTACCAAATCAAACACACTGACCACTTAGGTCATCACCCACAAATTAAAAAGTTACAGAAAGGGACCTTTGCACATTGGTTTTTTAATCGTGAAAAGATACACTCAGAATTTTATAACAAAAAACATGATTATTTAGACCAAAATAAACATTTACGCACATTTATAAATCGCCGCTTTGAACGGCGCAGCCACTCAAAATAAATACTTATGTTTTAATTGTAAACAAAAAAACTTAACTTGGAGTATCAAAAAAGATCCAAACACAAAAAATCGGACCTTATAAAAAATAGATACCCCTACATTGGTTACGTATAAATTAGAAGATTTCTCTGGTAAATAAATTACCCGTCAAAGAAGTAATATAGTACCATATAACCCCAAAGAACTTTTCGTTCAAGAACAAATGGAAAAATACGTCTCGGATAACTCACTTTTAAAACTCAACCCGACGAAGTCAACACTCACCAAGTCACAGACTGTCTCGTTCAGTCTAGACAAATTGAAGGTACCATCTACAGATGACCTTCCCCCAGCTACCTAGTAACCTGTCTGAAATACCCGAACACACTTCAGAAAATTACACTGCACGAAAAAGTCGCCTCCGACGACAACCTATAATGCACTAGAGTCTTCAAACCACAACCCAAAATTTCGGCTTCACGAACAGCGCACACATAAAACTATTCATACTTTGCTACTAGAACACACGTTAGATCGCTCTTCTCTCCTTAAATAGCCGAATATAACTTAGCATAACACGCTGAATAGCTAAAAAATACACTACGGATAAATATACAATTCCCTCGTTCTCCTACACGAGAGGGATAAATCGGATAGTTTCTTCACCCCTCTCCACCGTAATACAATTACTTTCACTGGGAAAGTTAATCAAACTCCTTAACTCAGTAAACAAAGCACACGGACTATCTCTTCACCTGCTACCCTAGCAGAACCACAAAAGCCCCTCCATCAGGAAATGATAAGAAGGAAAATACAGGACATTCCCCACGATAATATTGAAAAGAAAATTAATTAAAAACTAAGTTAATAATCGACCCACAGCTCGGTTTGGGAACAATTCCCTAATCTAATTTATTTGCCAAGATATGATTCGGTAAATAACTTTTTTGTACCCGACTAAAAAGTCGTGGTCAGCCAAAATCATATCGTCTAAAATCACTTCTCAAACCACCGCTCTCTCAACTTAGTTGCTTCTCTCTTTCTTCAAACTTCTCTCGAAATCTCTCTTTCAAACTAATTACTAATTTTCTTCCTCACTCTCTTCTACAATCTTTCCAATCTTTGATAATTTTCTAAAACTTCTTTCATTTTACACACTTGGAAAAAATCTCTTTTCTAAGTTCTTCAAAATTCACTTCTTCTCTCTAATTCAAAACAGAATTGTGCAATTCTTCTGTCCTTCGTACTTTTGACTTCTAACTTCGCTGATAGCACACAGAAAGTCCTCAATTTTGCTCAAAGAAGCAACAACAACAACAACACTCAATTTACAACTTTCAGTCTCACAGTACTGAAATCATCCTCTTCAAAAAGACTTAACAGGTATGCACATAATTTCTCAACACAGACTCGAAGTAATGTTTAAAAGAACAACCTACGCTGAAACTTTTAGATATATTCAGAATTTTAAACCTAAATAGGTCCGGTTTCAAGGTATTTTCTATAACTTAGATCACATTCTATATTAACACAATTGTTGTGAATGGGTTTTTTATATTAGAGAATTTAATAACGAACACATCGCTCTTTTCTATCTCCCTATCTTCCCACCACAAGCAACACCTAAACTCTCTGAAAATTTATATACAGATTTTGTTTACACTGTTAATCTTGAAGCTATCCCAGCCTCATATGATATTAAATATATTAAGGAACTCCTAAGATTGGATGAACAATACCAACAATTTCTTAAACAACAACAAATCACCAAATGAAATTACATACCAACTCGTTATCTTTTCATTCGAAAGAAAAGATTATACAATCGCTGAATTAATAACAGTTTTTTCTGCTGATTTTTGAAATCTCATCTACATAATGTCTTCCCACCAGAATCACCCTGCGCAGCAATCCGAGTAAGTGTACCCAATTTAAATCTTAAAAATTGTTATCCCCACCTCTACTGACTATAAAATTTATTACAGCGATAATTGCACCACTTTGGGCCAAAGATTATCGTCACAAATGTGTCCTCTAGTCAACAATCAATCACTAAACCAAGTGCTCCCCCCGTCTCAGAATCGCCTATTTGCTCATACAGCGAAGCAACTAAACAGTCAACACCCAAAAAGTCATCACTCAAATTCTTTAATAAACAACTACAAACACAAGAAACCGATGAACACTCATACTCTGTCATTACTACTGCCAAATCTGCAGCTACACCCCGTCCTACTGGACACTCCCCCCACTTTACCCCACAATCGTTGTTCCCATATCGCCCCATCAAATTCAAACGCAAATACACCAAACGCAAGCACAACAACAGCAACAAATGACTGCCGAAACTTTATTACCTTACTCTGGTTTTCTTCCAAATACGACACTTCCCGCACCCACACTTATACCAGCTCCTCCACAAGCACTACAACCTGAACTACTTAAGTATTCAAACACTTCACAATTTTTCACTCAACCAACAAATTTTGCAAACAATGATGAGACTAGTAGCTCCGAATTGCCACAGCGAATTCACACTGTTACCACACATGATATTAGCATACTTTCAGACACTTCTAATTCTGATCCATTTAGTTCTCAATTTTCTTCACCTAGTGCATCACAAATTACAAATAATCCTTTCAATCCGCCACAAGGAGAAATAACTGATTTTGAACGCTTGTTATCCTAAGCCAACTAGAACAACTATTTTAATATAGTCAATTCATCATCATCATTTCAAAGTTCGCTACCTCTCAGTTTTCCGGGTACACCACCTATTTCCACTTTAAACTCAAATTCACCGACACCAGATCCTGATCAACAATCTCATCACTATAGTGGGAAACAAGCTGACACAACACGAACTTATCCAACACTGCCACTAAAATTAGATTCCAAATTTTTTCCCCCACCCGCCCTCTTTGGAGATCAAAATAACGGTGAGCAACTACATCATTGGGCTAAACAAAGAATTTCTCAATTTTACAAAATAACACCCGTTCAGAAACAAAGAGCTCACGAATTATTAAAACAATCAAAAATTACATTCTCTGTTGAAATAGTTGTCGAACAAGACAAACTTATTTTCCAACCACAATTTGCAGCACCACCTATTTTTTGGGTCAAAACTATCCCATCACCCTTTATTTGTCAAGAAATGCAGTACAAATTCGATAGATACACGAAAAACACCGAAGCATATTTCGTTTTCTATAATCCACACTGGACTTTCTTACACATGTCCACTACAAATATAATATTCATACTACTTAATTTATTCTTTTCAAATCCACTCCCAATCAAACAACCAATTAAAGCAGAACAACATATTATTTCCACACCTAAAGCCGGCATACAAGATCTTGTCGTCACCCACTATGTATGATTGTTCACCAAAACATATTCCAAATATGCATTATTATAAACTCAATAAAATTTGTGAATGTAAAATTAAGCCAGCCGATTTCAAAATCCTCCCCGCACAAACACATTTTTTTTCACAAATCAGAACACTCCAAGTACCCGCTTACGCCATGCACGCTAAAGTTAGCGACAATGAAAGCTTTTGTCACAAAAGAGGTTTTCGGTTTGATCATGATAATTCGTACGTTAATAATATGCAACAACCTTTCTTTCCAAAATAAATTGAAGCATGTCGAGAACTTTCACGCGTTGATCTTATAAGTAAACACCACTACCGCCCTCAAATGATACAAATTGACGTATTATACGACCCACGCTGGCAATCTAACATTGAAGAAAAAAAGCCGTTTTCGTATAGACCGTTATAGAACTTTTTCTTTCCAACACGCAAGCATGGTTTATAACCCACGAGATCATAACTGGATTCCTAATGCCACAGATAATCCCTGGGCTAACTGTCCTGGTAAAGACCCAGAGCACGAATATCATGTCATCAAAACACTAGGATGGTCACTCCAATTAACTAACATAACTCTCACTTTTGATGTTGCCTCAGAACACACGTATTATGGCAAAGTTCGCATTAAATGCAATATAGAACGAGGTCACTGTCCTCCAAATCACGCCATCAAAGCCACAGTAATTTGGGAACCCGAAAATCACTGCCGTATTGTTGACGTTGGAAGATCACATGCACGCATGATTAAATTCCAAAAAAGATACTCCATTGAAACTCTTGAAAATAATGAAACTAATTCTGGCCATAAACACAATGCAAACATGTATTCAAGTCGTTTGCAAACACATCTTTATGATGAATCTGCACTCTTTCGTTTCGCGGTTCTCACAAATCTTCTCTACAAATGTAATGAAGACCGACCATACTACGCCACACAATATCAAGACATTTTTATACAATATAAAGAAAGTTTTACTTTTGTCTCGGGAACACCGTCATCTGATTTTGATAACACAAACATCACAATCCCTGATGAACCACCCTCTTTAACACACTACACAAAAGCAAAAATCCGTGATGGATATGTCATTCCACAAGAATCAAAATTGTACCACAAATCAGAAAAACATGAATTATTTAGAAAACAAAATTGGTTTGGCGCTGATCACCCTAAGGTCCAAATTGATGCAAAACTGGACTACAAGATTAATCGAGTCTTGCTCGAAATAGATCAAACAAGCTTAAATATTTACAAGAAACTCTGCGATTTAGACCGCGATTTGAAACAAGCCGCTTTCGTTTTACTCACCCAAAAATTTCCTTTAGATGGTTATAGAATTACAGGACAGCGACACACATTCGCTACACTTAAAATTTAAAATATAATTTCACTCTTTCAATGCAAAGTTGTTTCTTCACCTCTCTATGTATTAGAGAACCAATGTTTCGAACGTACTCCCATATACTATCAAAACAAATTACAATTCGCAGACCAAGTAACCCGTAAGCCCTTCCCCAGGTCCATTAAAGCACCATGTAAATCCGAAAGTTTTGATCAACAAATCTCACTCAATGCAGACGGCGATGACACATCTCGCTTAACACCCTATCCAATTAAGGCGGGAAACCCCGTTATAATTTTCGCGCCTGACGAAGTTGAAAGCCGCTTCACCCACGCTGATTTTACCGCTCAACAACTCGGAATCTACAGTCAACACGCTGGATTAAATCATTAGACAAGATGAAATTTATTCAATTAGTTGATGACGCAGCTGAAAAATTTGAAGTTGCACGCGCAGTAAATTTTGCAGATCTTGCAGAACAAGAACAATTCCAAGCCCAATTCTCACAATTACGCACCGAATATAACGATTATTTTAGCGGTAAATAACTTTTTAACGGTAAATAATTTACCTCTGCCGACTTGATTAGCGCGACTTAATTAATGGAAACTATTTAAAAGAATCACTCATAGGAGTCTTTGGACACCCTTGGTACGTATTAGAAGAAATAGCCATAATATGGACTGTATTTAATTTTTTACAGTGCCTTTTCGGCCTATTTCGTAGTGCATTTAACACCAATAATTTACAATCACTTTTAGGACCCATATCTCATTGGCTAAAATTATAACCTCTGGACTTTTTGGAGTATTTTAACAAACAATATTCCATGTACTACAATCCGACTCTACACAATATAAACCACATTCTCCTATAAAAGGACGTCGACACTCAATCGACAGTTGCACCCACACTCACAACATGAATTGAATTTTTTACACACAAAATTTGAAAATTTCTATAAGAATTTCTCCTCCCCAGTACACAATAATTCAAACAAACGCCACACATCCACTCTATTTATCAATGTTATGAAACACCGATTGACTCTCGCAGGAAACTGGATTTTCAATCTTTACATCTACACACTTTTCAACCTAATAAACGTAAACGCTCACGTGGAATCTCTCTTTCACGCGACTCTCTTGGTAAAGATCCTGACTACCAGGAAATTCCGGAGGAACTTTTCCTATGTCTCCCAAATACGCGTCCTTAACACTTTTTTGTTTTAATCACTCCACTGCAGTCTCTACCCACCAAGAAGGAGGCTCACCGATTCAACAAATGTCGATCCGACAGCATACGATTTCATCGTGCTGGAGGTTGATGACATTCTGTCATCACCCCTCATTCCGCTGGTACTGGCACCCACCGTACCCGAGCCAATTTGCGAGATGCAAACACCTGCCCTCTTCACGATGGCGCAATCTGCCCTGCAGCCACAGTCTGTGGACACGGCAAATTATGCGCGGGTGTACCCACTGCCTTCACCCGACACTTCTTCTTTGAGTTCAGGTGAATTTCACCTGTACATCGATAGCGATACGATTTCACCCACAGTCCCTACAGGACCCGTCACATACCTACTTCAAGGAACCAGTCAGGTGCCACAGCCACCCCCCTTTTTACAACTGCGCACACAGCAGTCTCCACAACACAACCACCAATTCAGCCTACGAACATTCCATCTTGGGCTGATGATGTGGTCACCGCAGAACAATCTGGTCACTCTACACCAGAGACGGTTGTCCCCAACGGGGCGTACTCTGGTAGGATCCGTGGAGCCCGACCACGATCACAGCCACTGGTCTAGCCACCGCCAGTGATGCCAACACCACTTACACAACGCCCACCGGTACCCTCACCGCGGTACCGCCCGGCTTCACCACCTTTGCAACCACAACAATCTTTCCCTCCGCCACCCCCTACGACCAAACCACATCAACTGACAATTACCCTTGCACTGACCCCTCACCCAGGAGGCGTCCACAGGCAACAGCACATGAAATTTATCCCGTTCGCTCCTCACCGATACAGGCTTCAAAATCGCCTGCTCCTCACACAGCGAGCCCTCCCCGAGGCCCACAGACCTCATGCTCTCGCGGACGAACTAACCATTTCGCGCCAACGAAGGTCACAAGGCCCAATTTCAGATTCCACGAGTTTACAGACACTCTCGGCATTAAAACCATCCAGGGTATACACGTGCGAGAGAATAAACTACACCTCCACCCCGCCACAGCACACGCTGAAACCAACGGCCAGTTCTTGTTCTCTTGGACCATTAGAGAACGAATATGTCCAAGAAGGACGGGACAAGGACTTGCCTCTAGAATGTCTGCACTTCCCCATCAACTCTCGCTTCACAGAACGATTCTGGCATCTGTCGAGGTAATTGTTTGCACTCGCAGTTCGCCCGAATGACTACCTTAATACATTTTTCAACCGCGATACTGAACCCTACAGAATATATGCCAAATACGACCCCTTTTATTTACAATTTAGTTTTTTACATCCCACACAGATGGATGTAAATGACATCAATCACAAGGTGAATCGGGTGAAAAGGCTCCACACGATGTACAATTACTTATATGTGCAGCATCAATTTCAACACACCAACCAGATCATCCACATAAATTCACGCCTCCAATATGCAAAAAAAGGTATGCAAAAAGCTAACACAAAGCTAACATCACCATATTATATGAACTACAGCCACATAATACAATCTAATTATTGTGAAGGCACTCTTCGTAATTTCGACCCCATCAAGAATTATTCCATATTTTCTCCACTCTACGCCAAGACGAATCGCCCCATCCTCGTCCCAATAGGGTACCTACAATGTGTAGAAGGAGGCGCCACGAAGTGTACCTATGGCCACACTTTCAACCTCCTCTACAGAGACTGGATGGCCGATAAATTCGAAAATCGCCAGCCTTCACAAAAAGAATTACAGATCTTCAATCACCTTCTTGAGTTACAACCACACTGTAACGCTGATCTCTATGCCCGTGCCCTTGCTGCTTGTCTAGCCCGCGATCCGGAATTCCTCGCCTTCTTCCGAGATCCAGACATTCGAGCTCCGGATTCCGAATTCGAATACCGGACGCAGGCCACAGCCCTACAGCACGACCTCTGGCTCACAGACCCACAAAAACGAGACTCGCTGATCTCAAAAAACTCAAAAACTCTATTTTTTCCTTTCTTCTTTCTTTATTCCTTTCATTTTCTCCTCTCTACTAAATTTATATCTTTCACAAATTCTTCTTTTTTTTCCACAAAACTGGAGATTAGGATCAGTTCTCCCCGGTCGGGACTTACAAAGAAAGTATTAAATCTGACTAATATATTTAAATAGTAAAAGTAAGCTCACACAGTAGCTAATAGATGGATTTCCACCAGAAGGTAAGCTGGTAGAGCCGACTGGTTCAAACCTTGTACCAGTTGGAGATAAACAGAAATCTCCTCCCTCCTCCTGCAAACCTGACAGACACTACAGGCTACAAGTGATTCTCCAACTGGAAATAAATCCTCACTACAAGACAGTGAGAGCAGTTGGACATACTCTCAACAGGACTGATGTTACTGGCCAGCCTACCCTGTAACTGGCACCCTTACTGGTCTCACAAGACAAACCTCCTCACTGACGACACTGGTCACTACTTCACTGACAAGGACTTCAGACGACGACACCAGTCACAATTTACTTCAGAGAGGACAGAGAGGTCATCAACTACTTCACTCTACTTTTCAACGAGGATGACACATTCAACGATTTTTCTGCTACACTCCACAGATTCGGATTTGAAACTCTCATCCCCGGATGGATGTAGCAGTGAAAACTCTGAATGTGCACCTTTCACCAATCAGAGACTGAGAAGACACTATTCTCTTTTATATAGAGAGAACTGATCTTACTATAGTCAGTCTTCTATTTAGATACACCATGTGTATACTATTGACTCCGGCGCTATACTTCTTAATCACCGTAATAATAGAAGTTTACTCGCAGTGTTTTACAGAGTCGGTTAGTCTTAGAGATATAGGGAAGTCTACTTCGCGCGCAGAAATATGTAGACCTAGCTCTTTATTCTTTAAGGCTGTAAAAGGAGCCCTATCCGGGTCTGTCTTATTGGGTTTATAATACCTCTTGAACAAAATCCACTTGATACCTGAACAGTGACGTGGACAAGTCCTATTGACCAGAACGATAAAACGTTCAGAGTATTGCGGGAAAGTATCGGTTTCGACCGGCTGTTTCAGAAAATTATTGTAATTGATTGTTTTTGATATAAACACTGTGACCTTTTTTTATCATACTGCCGTCTTTGAACGCTTTGACGGTTTTTATCTTTGTGTTCAACGCACGTACAGGTATTCGTTCAAAATCAGCAATGCAGATTATGTACCCGGGATACAGTGTCGACGCTAAAATTAGATTTTCATAAGCTGTCTTAGTTACACCCAAATTTTTTTTCTCGAAGAAAAAAGGTAGATTTTCATGTCTTTTTGTAGCCAAAGAGCCAACAAAGCTTTTCAAAAAAATTGATATTTTTAAAATTATCTCTCTCTCTATATATATATATATATATATATATATATATATGAGGACTTTTTGGGGTTCTTTATTGGGGTTGAATCTCTAGAAAAACGTTAGACCTTCATCTGTTAATCTTTGCATTAGCAATCAAGATTTTTCAATAATAGGGTACTTCAATTGGGTTTAGTATTAGATCATTTCTTAGATTTTAAAAAACACTTAAGAATGGCCGTCTCCTACCATTGATGCTCAAAATTACCACTTCCTCTGTGGAAAAACCCTTCTAAAACGCTCAAGCTTTATATCCAAAAAAAATTATCTATCAAAGGCAGTGTTGAGTAATACATGAGGTTTCATTGTATTACTGGATCAATGTCTGATCTTTTTATGAGCACAGAGAATTGCTGATGAGGGTTGTCAGAATCAGATGGCTCAAATTATTAGCGTGGCCGCAACTTCCCTCAATCAATGGGCCATGGACTTCGAGGGCAACTTGAAACGAATCAAATCGAGCATTGTGGAGGCCAAAGCTAGTGGTGCTAAGTACAGATTTGGTTGTGAACTTGATATCTGCGGATACAGCAGTAGTGACCACTTCTTTGAACAAGATACAACTCTGCACTCTTGGGAAATTGTCCGCGAACTAATTGTTGATGCGGATCTGAATGATATTATAATTGATGTTGGTATGCCAGTTTCGCACCGGAGTTGTTTGTACAATTGTCGAGTGATTATTCTTGATGGAAAAATACTAGGGATTGTTCCGAAAAAAAACTTAGGAACTGTTTCTACTTCCCTGTACTAAATCTCAGAGACAGAGACCTTAGGTTTGAAAAGCATGTTCTTTTCTGTTTCGGCCCCCATGACGCTTTTTTGCAAATACAAACTGTGTCTTCATTAATAGAACATTCCCAGGTTTAGGTCCAGACCCAAATTGAGCTATGATCAGACTATGCAGACTGAAATGACCTCTAATCAGACTTTCCAGACCAAAGTTACCTCTGATCAGACCTTCCAGACCAAAATGATCTCTTATCAGACTTTCCAGACCAAAATGTCCCCTGATCAAACCGAACCCAGACCACCCAGACTATAGTGCGCTTATGATCAGACCCAAATTCAGACCATTGTCCAGACTATAAACAGACTATGATCAGACCATCTTCAGACCATGGTCCAGACTCAATTTCAGACCATTACCCAGACCTTAATCAGACTATGAGCAGACTCAAGTGCGCTCAAAATAGTCTGATCAGAGAAACATTTTAATTATGAACAAAACACTTAATTTCGCTATAATTTATTCATTTTTTCAGTTTGCAGTTTTAATATCATCTAAGGAAAAGCCAATTCTGAAAATATTGCTAATGAAAACAAAACCTAACTGTTGAGAAAAAAATTCATTTACCATAGCCCTTAGTTCATATTTCTGACTCAGTGGATGAACTTAGACAGCTTTCCACAAGAAACGTCGTGGTCTTCAGTTAATCAAAATTTCCTCTTGAGGGGACCGGCATTTGCTATCAGCTGGACTCCTTGTTTCTGATCAGAGTCATCGGACTTTAGATGAGTCTGTGATCGGAACCCTGCTTTATTGTTGCCTCTTGACAGAGCCAATATCCCTCAATAAGAAAAATTGAAAAATAATGCACTCGAAATCAGAACTTCCAGACCGAATTGACCTCTGATCAGACCGAACCCAGACCATGGTCCAGACTATAAAGACTGTGATCAAACCTTCCAGATCCAATTGACCTCTGATCAGACCGAACCCAGACCATGGTCCAGACTATAAAGACTGTGATCAAACCTTCCAGATCGAATTGACCTCTGATCAGACCGAACCCAGACCATGGTCCAGACTAAAAAGACTATGATCAGACCTTCTAGACCGAATTGACCTCTTATCAGACCGAACCCAGACCATGCATGGTCCACACTAAAAAGTCTATGATCAGACCGTCCAGACCGAATTGATCTCAGATCAGACCGAAATCAGACCATGGTCCGGACTATTGTGCGCTCGAACCGCTTTCCAGACCCTGTAATTTCGGTCTGGGAACACAGGGGTGTGCGCTCGATTGGGTCTGATCATAGCTCAATTTGGGTCCGGACAGCAGTAGTGACCACTTCTTTGAACAAGATACAACTCTGCACTCTTGGGAAATTGTCCGCAAACTAATTGTTGATGCGGATCTGAATGATATTATAATTGATTTTGGTATGCCAGTTTCGCACCGGAGTTGCTTGTACAATTGTCGAGTGATTATTCTTGATGGAAAATACTAGGGATTGTTCCGAAAAAAAACTTAGGAACTGTTTCTACTTCCCTGTACTAAATCTCAGAGACAGAGAGCTTAGATTTGAAAAGCATGTTCTTTTCTGTTTCGGCCCCCATGACGCTTTTTTGCAAATACAAACTGTGTCTTCATTAATAGAACATTCCCAGGTTTAGGTCCAGACCCAAATTGAGCTATGATCAGACTATGCAGACTGAAATGACCTCTAATCAGACTTTCCAGACCAAAGTTACCTCTGATCAGACCCTCCAGACCAAAATGATCTCTTATCAGACTTTCCAGACCAAAATGTCCCCTGATCAAACCGAACCCAGACCACCCAGACTATAGTGCGCTTATGATCAGACCCAAATTCAGACCATTGTCTAGACTATAGACAAACTATGATCAGACCATCTTCAGACCATGGTCCAGACTCAATTTCAGACCATTACCCAGACCTTAATCAGACTATGAGCAGACTCAAGTGCGCTCAAAATAGTCTGATCAGAGAAACATTTTAATTATGAACAAAACACTTAATTTCGCTATAATTTATTCATTTAAGAAAAACTGGTGTTTGCAGTTTTAATATCATCTAAGGAAAAGCCAATTCTGAAAATATTGCTAATGAAAACAAAACCTAACTGTTGAGAAAAAAATTCGTTTACCATAGCCCTTAGTTCATATTTCTGACTCAGTGGATGAACTTAGACAGCTTTCCACAAGAAACGTCGTGGTCTTCAGTTAATTAAAATTTCCTCTTGAGGGGACCGGCATTTGCTATCAGCTGGACTCCTTGTTTCTGATTAGAGTCATCGGACTTTAGATGAGTCTGTGATCGGAACCCTGCTTTATTGTTGCCTCTTGCCAGAGCCAAAATCCCTCAATAAGAAAAATTGAAAAATAATGCACTCGAAATCAGAACTTCCAGACCGAATTGACCTCTGATCAGACCGAACCCAGACCATGGTCCAGACTATAAAGACTGTGATCAAACCTTCCAGATCCAATTGACCTCTGATCAGACCGAACCCAGACCATGGTCCAGACTATAAAGACTGTGATCAAACCTTCCAGATCGAATTGACCTCTGATCAGACCGAACCCAGACCATGGTCCAGACTAAAAAGACTATGATCAGACCTTCTAGACCGAATTGACCTCTTATCAGACCGAACCCAGACCATGCATGGTCCACACTAAAAAGTCTATGATCAGACCGTCCAGACCGAATTGATCTCTGATCAGACCGAAATCAGACCATGGTCCGGACTATTGTGCGCTCGAACCGCTTTCCAGACCCTGTAATTTCGGTCTGGGAACACAGGGGTGTGCGCTCGATTGGGTCTGATCATAGCTCAATTTGGGTCCGGACAGCAGTAGTGACCACTTCTTTGAACAAGATACAACTCTGCACTCTTGGGAAATTGTTGATGCGGATCTGAATGATATTATAATTGATTTTGGTATGCCAGTTTCGCACCGGAGTTGCTTGTACAATTGTCGAGTGATTATTCTTGATGGAAAATACTAGGGATTGTTCCGAAAAAAAATTTAGAAACTGTTTCTACTTCACTGTACTAGATCTCAGAGATAGAGAGCTTAGGTTTGAAAAGCATGTTTTTTTTTTGTTTCGGCCCCCATGAGGCTTTTTTGCAAATAAAAATTGTGTCTTCATTAATAGAGAAGAACATTACTGAGTTGTTGAAAAGTTGGGGCAGTGAAATTATATGCCCTCTATTGGGTTGGGGGTGTGAAACAGTTCCCACACTTAGCTAATGATGGTGGAAATTACCATGAGCCGCGCTACTTCGTGGCATGGCAAAACAAGGAGGCTGAAGAGTTTGTACTACCCGACCTGATAAGGGTCGTCAAGGAGCAGCGAACATGCTTAATTGGCACAATCTTGTTTCGAACCCGAGAAACTATATTTGGCATTGAAACTTGCGAAGATTTGTGGGTCATGCGGAGCCCACATATCGACCTGTACTTACAAGGTGCTGAAATTGTTTTCAATTCTTCAGCGTCACATTTCAGGGATCTCTTTCTTTTTGTGCTCCCGTAGCTCCCGTAGTGTTTTTTGCAACCCGCCAATCAAATTTTTTTTTTTAAATTCTATTTCTGTTTTGCTGCTTTTTTAACTCTGAAACCGGTAGTGTCTTTTCAGCAACCTCCTCGTGTGGGGCAATTATACCATGGGGAGATTCTTGAGTAGAGTCGCAATGACTTGATGGTGTTTAAGAAAGTTTTGAACAATTTTAGTTCTTTTCAAACAAAAATGTCGCGGCTTCACTGTCCCCAATAACATTTTTCATTTTACTCTTGTACATTATAACTGCGAATAGTCCATTGAACAAGATATCATAACATTGCCCTTTCCCAACTAACCATCACTATTCCTTCCAAGGTTTTGCCTCCCTCTTTTAAGTTATAACTAAAGTTTTTAATGGCTTAACTATTAATTTGTACAAACAAACTCCTCAACGTAGAAAATTTAATTATCACTCTTTGGTGCTTTTAGTTGAAATCTGTGTTGACAAAATATTTGATCGCTAATTATCAATATTAAATTAACTTAAGAATTTTTCAATCAAAGGTGCAATTGCGGGTTAGTTGAAAAAAAAATCCGACTCCAATTCATCAGCATAAGTTATTTCATTATGCTTTCTGAAAGTTATCTCTGTCTATATATATATATATATATAAATATATATATATATGTATATATATATATATATATACACATATATATATATATATATATATATATATATATATATTTATATATATATATATATATATATATATATATATATATAAATGAAGCGGCTCATTAATATGTATATATATATAAATATATATATATATATATATATATATATATATGTATATATATATATATATATATGAGTGTGTGTTTGTGTATGTGTGTGTATGTTTGTATATGTGTGTGTGCAATTTTGTTGTGTGTGTTTGTGTGAGTGTGTGTAAATGTGTGTGTGTGTGTGTTATGTGTGTATGTGTGTGTGAGTAGTATTTAGAGGGACGGAGCTGCCCGTTGTGGGGGGGGGGGGTGACCCACATGTTTTATGATAGGCTATAGCGATTTCAAATAATTTTGGTCATCATTGAGTTATCGCAGCAATGTATAAAGATAGGTAATAGATTTTAGATGTGTTAACATTAGTGTTATGCGAGCAACGTATAAAAATAGGTAAGATTTTACATGTATTAAGTTTTGATTTCTGACAGTAATGTGTAAAGATAGGTAATATACTTACACGTATTAAGATTTGAGTTACAAACAGCAGCGCATTAAAATGGATAATTGGTCATATGTAGAAGATTTCTCTTAAATTTTTCATCACAATATAACAAAAAAGCTAACAGTTTGCAAATTAGAAAATGAAGCTGTATTTTTTTCTTTTACGTTGAGTCATGATTTTGATGCTGACGTTTCAAGGTACATGGTAGCAATCATTGCTCAATATGACTAAATACAAGACAAGAAACTCTACACTGCTAATAAACTTTTAATTATACTGAATAACATCTGTGTTGCAAATGACCTAAATCTAAATAAAGAGTTTTCTATAAAACATTTGACCAAACGTTTTGGTTGTTGTAGTATTTATTTTATAAATCACGTATTTATCAAGAATGACGTCACAGAAAACATTTGCTAATTTCTCTTTCCAGAGGCTGTGCAGTTAAAAAAGAATATCTCAAACAAGTGATAAAAAGGTATAGAAATAATCAACTTAACTAGGGGTTAACTGGGATAAAAATGGATCAAATTAGACCTCTGATGAACCAGTAAGTTTATAACGTCGTATTGGTATCCTTTTATGGATGTTTACACTGATACACTGAAAAAATGCTATTGATAGCCATGACATGGAAGTTATTCAATCAGAAGTTCTAGAAGAAAAGAAATTTCAAGAACTTCTCGGTGTTTTTATATCAGGACAGTTTCACTTGCTTAGTTTCATCCAGGGTTGTCTGCAGATCTGGTCAACACCTTGCAAAATGAGTCAGAAAACGTTTAAATGCTCAGCTGGAACTCTAAAAACCGGATCGAGTTTCCTTTCAAGACCGATTAATTTAGTGGACTGATCATTTTGACAAAATTTCATTGCAATCAGATCACATGTTCACAAGCGTACAATTGATTTAAATAGATAAAATGAATAACAAAAAACCAGACAGTTTAGATCAGCAGAGGTTTCGTGTGAATTCCATCCGCATCCACAATTCGTTTTGGTTAGAAAAAGTAGAGTCCTTTTCTAACTTGCTCATAGGTGAGAATTGGACGATTTATGGTATTGAATCCTCTGTTAGTTTAGGCTATGTTCACTGCATAATCCACGACTCTTTTGTTTTTCTGTAAAGCTCCATCACTGTTTTCTTTTAGAAAACTTTTGTTGAGTCCTTTGCTGCTGAGCTTAGTTTTGTTTGTTACTCAATTATAGCAACATTACGTTTTGCTTAATAAAAATAGCATTTCAAAACATCGTAACTACACCTTGAACAATTCAGGCTCACGCTTGTCTTGATTTATATGTTTATAGCAACACGTTCATGGAAAAAATTTAATTGCACTAATTGCGAGAATAAAATCTGTACAGTCATCTCTTCTGTACAGATCAGTACTTCTGATCTCATTCCAGATACTCCTTTTTTCTGGTTTAATGCACTCATAGAGATTTTCATGAGCCAGTGACAGATACAAAGAAGTGCCCATTTCAAGTTCCTCGAATATCTGTACAACACAAATACTTGTCAAAGAACTTGTAGTAGAGCTCCAGCATTCTCAGTTTTGCATACTGTGTGATAAAGAAAACAACAATTATTGGTTCACGAAGCTCAACAATCCCTTTTACAAGCACAACCTCATATATATCTGTCGAAACGTTGTTCAATTTCCTCAAAGAGGGTTATTAATAGATTTAACGTTTTTTTCATCGTTAAAATAAAGAGTTTCTGTGTTGCAACTTCGATCCATAGTCTGATAACCATACGAGCTGCTCCCATGTTCTCTCAGAGTTTCAGCAACAACGCTGGAGTCAGGATGTTAATCACCTTCCCGTCTTGCATCAACAACAGATTGTAGGAAACCGTTGAAACATTTTTGTGGGACATATTCAATGAATACGTGGATTTTAGTACAAAGAAGACCCAGCTTCAAATAAAACTTTAATAATGCCGTTATGACTATTCCATTGTTTAATTTGTAAATCGAAATCAAATTTCGTTGTGGTTTTAACAAAAACGCGTTTTTTCAGCAGATTCAAGCATGAATTTTCCTAATTTCTCTCGAAAAACATCAGTTTTTGAACCTTGGAGGAAAGTGAGCAAATCGAGGAAATCGAGCAAATCGTTATAATCGGTAATCGTTTGTCTCTATATTTTGCAAAAGAAACCCAAAGCTAGGTTTGTTTTTGCAGCACAGTTGAAGTTTGCAAAACTTTCATCAAATTTTTGTTGATCTGTTTGGTGTCCAATTCCGATAAACTGAAGTTGAAGAAATCTTGTCTGTCCTGCGCGGAATGCATATCGTCGAGTAAATGCTGACACGCAGACAGTTCTTCTTTCAATGACTCGCTATCGTTATCAACTTTTCCATAATCTCACGATGACTGCTTTTGCTTCAGGTCCCCATTGTTGTGCTAGCTCAATGTGCTTTTTTTAGGTGAAGTTGAAGCGATTAGAAACTTGGGAACTGTTTCTCACAGACAAAACACATGTTCAGTGTATTACGAACTTTTGCTCCATGAGCCTCCGCAATATGGTATATCATTTCTGCAGTTTTTTTGTCGTAAAATTACAATTTTTTCTTACAGTGAAGCCTGCCTAACATAAATGTCTTCCTGTGGAGAGCAATATTGTCCTTTAAAACAGGTCTTCCACATTTTTCACAGTTGACGGATAGTTTTCGATCTTTTGCAGGCAATTTGTTATAACTGGGTAAGTTCATCTATTGAATTAACAAAGACTTTTTCGTCGAAAGAATTGTCAACTGAGTCTTGAAATATAAATAAAAAAGTTTAACTCAAATTCTGCAAAATTTCAAGATGTATTCATGACTACCTGTGAACAATAAAGTTGCAAAAATTTTGTATGCTACTAAAAATAGATTTTATTTCGAGTCCTTAACCAATCACAGCAAAATCTCTAGAGCTTTTGGAACTTTTAACAGACTTCTTTAGTGTATAGAATTTCGGTAAAATACGACAACCCTGTTTTCTTTACATAATGTCTAGACAGAATTTGTTCACAAGCAATAAAAACAACCAAAAGTTTACCTCAGGTTAAAGATTGTGCAGCTCGGGCAAATGCGACAGCTTTGATTTGTTTGCGGACCCTAGGAAAAACCAGACAGCCTTGATTTGTTTACCTAATGTCTCGACAGAATTTGTTTATAAGCAATGAAAATAACAAAAATTTAATGAAATTTTATCTTAGAACGACATTGAAATTGTGTTTACACAGTGTTCTCAACTAAAACCTCAGTAACTCAAAGAGGTAATTCACTATTTGCCCATTCAGTTTAGTCACTTACTATGGTTGAGGCTTTGCACGAAAACAGTCCTCGATATTTCAAAAAATTTCAAAAACGGTTCAAATGCACTATATGCGACACACAACCCAAACATACAAATATTCTGGAAAAGAAATTTATGCGTACTGTTATCAAACGTCTTTGACTGTTATTGATGACTGTTCGTTTGTTTCCAATCATTGGCATCTTATTTTTGAGAATACAAATCCGGAACAAAATATTGTTTTTTCTCCGTATGCTCCTGCGACGATACCTTGCCTCATGACTTGTTTAAAATTCTTTGTTTTGCCTACGGAGAAAAATTTCGTTACTCATGGTGCTATTGTTTCTCGCTTACAAGTCGCTGGGGAGAACTTGTCAAAGGTTAATCATGTTTACAGAAACAAAAATAAAAAACAACTTCCTTTCCCTAATCTTGTGAAAAGACTCTCAACCAATTTTATTACAATTTCTAACAAACGCGCTTCTACTATCCCCGATGTGACTAAAAAACCCTTTTGTCAACTAAGGCTTGATGATTATTTATTTTCTCTTTATCAGATTATGGATATTCGTCTATGTGGGCAGTGAAGTTTTGCAAGTGAATTTTCAGACTTTTTAGTAAACTTTTAGTTCTGTAAAAAATCTAGTGTCCCAATTTTACTCCATTTTTTTACAAATGCTCGCAATTGCAATTCATTAACATTAAAAACAAATGGAAACTTACTGCTGGAGAAACAATGAGTTGCGGAGATTGGATATCTCTTCTGTGCTCCATAATATCCAATATCTTATGTAAATCAGTACAATGCTGTAATCGGGAGAAAAAGGCTTTATACTCTGTCAGAGGTAGTGCTAACGGATCTGCAAAGCATAGCACAGGGTATTTGTATTGTTTTGGCAAGCAACACCCAATTTGAAACAATGGTATCAGCTTGCGATGCATTTACAATGGTAAAAATGTTAACTGGCAAGTTTAAGGGATAATTGTCAGCTGCATAAACACCCCGAAGTTTAAATTTGAGATGTTTGCACTTTTGAACTTGATTATGAGTTTGGAGTTCACCCATTAGGAAGCACTCAGGGGTAGCACTCTTATTGTGCAACAGGTGGTGGTAATGGAGAATTGTTTCTCTGTAAGAGTGAAATCTGTTTTGCTTTGTCTACAACGTTTTTGTTGGTAAGCAGCTGCCAAACTTTCGGTTGCTCTTTTATATACATCTGACGTGCAATAAGTACATACTCCTCAGTGTACCTTTTTTCCAAATAAGTTCCACAGGGCGGTGCTATTTTTCGAAAGAGTCTATTGCCACTAATTGATTGAAATGAGAGTGTTCCTTGAGTTTTACCGACTTTTCTGTCTAAAACCTTGCATAAGACGTTTTCGAATTATCTCAATTCGTTTGTTTTCGATTGACACGTTACAAACGTTTCCTAACTACTCATTGCTTGCGCATAGGCAAGTATTTCCTTTTCATTTGTATTTGTTGTGATGACTGCTTCCTGCGCAGGAAAGTAAAAAATGAAGGACCAGGTCCAATAATTTGTAATGCAAACCATAAGCCTTGAGTAGTTTTTGTGATATAGATCGATGATCGAAAGTCCGAATGTCTCAGCTGTGGTGTTTGAGTAACTGGAGACAACTCAACTGCTTTCCAAGTTATTTAATCTGTTGAATGTCACGTAGAGACGTGAATAGTATTATGTGAGTTGCATTCAAGTCAATTGTTCTCGAACACGTGCTTTGATTAAACAAATTATGCTTCTCATATATAATATGAAGTTTGCGATGACGTCCGGAAGTAGCTACTTCGACGAATTCTTTGTCATTGAAAATTTCTTTTCCAGATTCATCAAAGATGAGAAGTCAGTCCAAAAGATTTTTAGCTAGCTCAAATCCCGATTACTTATCGGGCATATCTCTGAAGAGCGGCTGGAACTCCTAATAAAAATAGTAAATTTTCTGCAAACGGGGGTAAAAAAATTTTTCCCCGTACCATACCTAACATTAGCTCGAATTTGCCGGAAACGTTTGGTCCAACAAATTACATGAAAATCCTGTCATGTGTCAGAATCTTTGTCTTCGTAAATGTGGCTTTGGCAAAAACTAACCTACTAAGCTGGACAACAATGCAATTCAAACTGATTTTTGAAAAGAACTTTCTGATAAAAAAAATAGCACAGTGAAGCATAGAATGAACATCAAAACTATGACACTGACTTGAACACAAAATATTACTTCCGAACATGGCACTGATGAGTTTGAACAGCAACGCCATGAAAGTCTCTCATGGCTGTTTACTTCAAACACTAAATTGCTGCTACCGGCATCAGCTTCGTCACTTTTACGCTTTCATAAAAATTGTTTGCCTAAAACGTATATTAAGGCAAGAATGGTACAAAAGAAAGCTATGAGTTTTAGTAACTGTTATCAATGAGTAACTGTTTCATAAACCAGAATTCAAACAAATTGGACCCTTTAAAATGGTTTCTTATCTGTATTTCAAAACAAACTGTTGACAAATCACTTTTTTACGATGTTTGACTGAAGACTTTTTGAACTTCGGTATGTAAGTTTCGACTTCCAGGACATACAACCGAAGCTTTGTTTATTTTTCACATACAATTGGAAACGATAGAAGTTATCAATCACTGGAAGCAAAGCCCTTAAGCTGTCAAGCTCATCTGGAGATAGTGTTACTGTTTCAAGGTAACCTTTGGCTGCTGTGCCGTACAGCGGGTTGTACTGGGGTTGCTGCACAACGCCGGGTCTCATGTTGAAAAAAAAATCGCTTGCTTCTTTTGATCAACGGAATAATTGATCTGTATTTGTATGCTAGGATCTTCAGCTTTGTTGAATATGA
>NC_134480.1:594320-746338 GCF_964194025.1 Convolutriloba macropyga
TAGGAATCTAGCAGGAAAATGATTATTTGTAGGAAACTAGCAGGAAAATGATTATATTGTAGGAATCTAGCAGGAAAAGGATTATATTGTAGGAATCTAGCAGGAAAATGATTATTTTGTAGGAATCTAGCAGGAAAATGATTATTTTGTAGGAATCTCGCAGGAAAACAATTATATTGTAGGAATCTGGCAGGAAAATGATTATGTTGTAGGAATCTAGCAGGAAAATGATTATATTGTAGGAATCTAGCAGGAAAGTGATTATATTGTAGGAATCTAGCAGGAAAATGATTTTATTGTAAGAATCTAGCAGGAAAATGATTATTTTGTAGGAATCTGGCAGGAAACAATTATATTGTAAGAATCTAGCAGGAAAATGATTATGTTGTAGGAATCTAGCAGGAAAATGATTATATTGTAGGAATCTAGCAGGAAAGTGATTATATTGTAAGAATCTAGCAGGAAAATGATTTTATTGTAAGAATCTAGCAGGAAAATGATTATGTTGTAGGAATCTAGCAGGAAAATGTTTATATTGTAAGCAGAAAATGATTATATTGTAAGAATCTAGCAGCACAATCATTTTATTGTAAGAATCTAGCAGGAAAATGATTATATTGTAGGAATCTAGCTGGAAAATGATTATAATATAAGAATCTGGCAGGAAAATTATTATATTGTAGGAATCTAGCAGTAAAATGATTATATTGTAAGAATCTAGCAGGAAAATGATTATATTGTAGGAATCTAGCAGGAAATGATTTTATTGTAAGAATCTAGCACGAAAATGATTATATTGTAGGAATCTAGCAGGAAAATGATTATTTGTAGGAAACTAGCAGGAAAATGATTATATTGTAGGAATCTAGCAGGAAAAGGATTATATTGTAGGAATCTAGCAGGAAAATGATTATTTTGTAGGAATCTAGCAGGAAAATGATTATTTTGTAGGAATCTCGCAGGAAAACAATTATATTGTAGGAATCTGGCAGGGAAAAATGATTATGTTGTAGGAATCTAGCAGGAAAATGATTATATTGTAGGAATCTAGCAGGAAAGTGATTATATTGTAGGAATCTAGCAAGAAAATGATTTTATTGTAAGAATCTAGCAGGAAAATGATTATTTTTGTAGGAATCTGGCAGGAAAACAATTATATTGTAAGAATCTAGCAGGAAAATGATTATGTTGTAGGAATCTAGCAAGAAAAAGATCATATTGTAGGAATCTAGCAGGAAAATGATTATATTGTAGGAATCTAGGAGGAAAATGATTATATTGTAGGAATCTAGCAGGAAAATGATTATATTGTAGGAATCTAGCAGGGAAATGATTATATTGTAGGAATCAAGCAGGAAAATGATTTTATTGTAGGAGTCTAGCAGAAAGTGATTACATTGTAAGAATCTAGCAGGAAAAAAATTTTATTGAAGGAATCTAGCAGGAAAGTGACTATATGGTAAGAATCTAGCAGGAAAATGATTTTATTGTAAGAATCTAGCAGGAAAATGATTATGTTGTAGGAATCTAGCAGGAAAATGGTTATATTGTAGGAATCTAGCAGGAAAAAATTTTATTGTAAGATTTTAGCAGGAAAATGAATATATTTGTAGGAATCTAGCAGGAAGATGATTATATTGTAGGAATCTAGCAGGAAAATGATTTTATTGTAGGAATCTAGCAGTAAAGTGATTATATTGTAAGAATCTAGCAGGAAAATTATTTTATTGTAAGAATCTAGCAGGAAAATGATTATATTGTAGGAATCTAGCTGGAAAATGATTATAAAGTAAGAATCTAGCAGGAAAATTATTATATTGTAGGAACCTAGCAGTAAAATGATTATATTGTAGGAATCTAGCAGGAAAAGGATTTTTTGTAAGAATCTAGCAGGAAATTGATTATATTGTAAGAATCTAGCAGGAAAATGATTATATTGTAGGAATCTAGCAGGAAAATGGTTTTATTGTAAGAATCTAGCACGAAAATGATTATATTGTAGGAATCTAGCAGGAAAATGATTATATTGTAGGAATCAAGCAGGAAAATGATTTTATTGTAGGAATCTAGCAGGAAATTGATTATATTGTAAGAATCTAGCAGGAAAATGAATATATTGTAGGAATCTAGCAGTAAAATGATTATATTGTAGGAATCTAGCAGGAAAAGGATTTTTTGTAAGAATCTAGCAGGAAATTGATTATATTGTAGGAATCTAGGAGGAAAATGAATATATTGTAGGAATCTAGCAGGAAAATGATTATATTGTAGGAATCTATCAGGAAAATGATTATATTGTAGGAATCAAGCAGGAAAACGATTTTATTGTAGGAATCTAGCAGGAAAGTGAAATATATTGTAAGAACCTAGCAGGAAAAAAATTTATTGAAGGAATCTAGCAGGAAAGTGATTATATTGTAAAAATCTAGCAGGAAAAAGATTTTATTGTAAGAATCTAGCAGGAAAATGATTATGTTGTAGGAATCTAGCAGGAAAATGGTTATATTGTAGGCATCTAGCAGGAAAATGATTATATTGTAGGAATCTAGCAGGAAAAAATTTTATTGTAAGATTCTAGCAGGAAATTGAATATATTGTAGGAATCTAGCAGGAAGATGATTATATTGTAGGAATCTAGCAGGAAAATGATTTTATTGTAGGAATCTAGCAGGAAAGTGATTATATTGTAAGAATCTAGCAGGAAAATTATTTTATTGTAAGAATCTAGCAGGAAAATGATTATATTGTAGGAATCTAGCTGGAAAAAGATTATAATGTAAGAATCTAGCAGGAAAATTATTGTATTGTAGGAATCTAGCAGTAAAATGATTATATTGTAGGAATCTAGCAGGAAAAGGATTTTTTTGTAAGAATCTAGCAGGAAATTGATTATATTGTAAGAATCTAGCAGGAAAATGATTATATTGTAGGAATCTAGCAGGAAAATGATTTTATTGTAAGAATCTAGCACGAAAATGATTATATTGTAGGAATCTGGCAGGAAAATGATTATATTGTAGGAAACTAGCAGGAAAATGATTATATTGTAGGAATCTAGCAGGAAAAGGGATTATATTTTAGGAATCTAGCAGGAAAATGATTATTTTGTAGGAATCTAGCAGGAAAATGATTTTATTGTAAGAATCTAGCAGGAAAATGATTATATTGTAAGAATCTAGCAGTAAAATGATTATATTGTAAGAATCTAGCAGGAAAATTATTTTATTGTAAGAATCTAGCAGGAAAATGATTATATTGTAGGAATCTAGCTGGAAAATGATTATAAAGTAAGAATCTAGCAGGAAAATTATTATATTGTAGGAACCTAGCAGTAAAATGATTATATTGTAGGAATCTAGCAGGAAAAGGATTTTTTTGTAAGAATCTAGCAGGAAATTGATTATATTGTAAGAATCTAGCAGGAAAATGATTATATTGTAGGAATCTAGCAGGAAAATGGTTTTATTGTAAGAATCTAGCACGAAAATGATTATATTGTAGGAATCTAGCAGGAAAATGATTATATTGTAGGAATCAAGCAGGAAAATGATTTTATTGTAGGAATCTAGCAGGAAATTGATTATATTGTAAGAATCTAGCAGGAAAATGAATATATTGTAGGAATCTAGCAGTAAAATGATTATATTGTAGGAATCTAGCAGGAAAAGGATTTTTTGTAAGAATCTAGCAGGAAATTGATTATATTGTAGGAATCTAGGAGGAAAATGAATATATTGTAGGAATCTAGCAGGAAAATGATTATATTGTAGGAATCTATCAGGAAAATGATTATATTGTAGGAATCAAGCAGGAAAACGATTTTATTGTAGGAATCTAGCAGGAAAGTGAATATATTGTAAGAACCTAGCAGGAAAAAAATTTTATTGAAGGAATCTAGCAGGAAAGTGATTATATTGTAAAAAATCTAGCAGGAAAAAGATTTTATTGTAAGAATCTAGCAGGAAAATGATTATGTTGTAGGAATCTAGCAGGGAAAATGGTTATATTGTAGGCATCTAGCAGGAAAATGATTATATTGTAGGAATCTAGCAGGAAAAAATTTTATTGTAAGATTCTAGCAGGAAATTGAATATATTGTAGGAATCTAGCAGGAAGATGATTATATTGTAGGAATCTAGCAGGAAAATGATTTTATTGTAGGAATCTAGCAGGAAAGTGATTATATTGTAAGAATCTAGCAGGAAAATTATTTTATTGTAAGAATCTAGCAGGAAAATGATTATATTGTAGGAATCTAGCTGGAAAAAGATTATAATGTAAGAATCTAGCAGGAAAATTATTGTATTGTAGGAATCTAGCAGTAAAATGATTATATTGTAGGAATCTAGCAGGAAAAAGGATTTTTTTTGTAAGAATCTAGCAGGAAATTGATTATATTGTAAGAATCTAGCAGGAAAATGATTATATTGTAGGAATCTAGCAGGAAAATGATTTTATTGTAAGAATCTAGCACGAAAAATGATTATATTGTAGGAATCTGGCAGGGAAAATGATTATATTGTAGGAAACTAGCAGGAAAATGATTATATTGTAGGAATCTAGCAGGAAAAGGATTATATTTTAGGAATCTAGCAGGAAAATGATTATTTTGTAGGAATCTAGCAGGAAAATGATTTTATTGTAAGAATCTAGCAGGAAAATGATTATATTGTAAGAATCTAGCAGGAAAATGATTATATTGTAAGAATCTAGCAGGAAAATGATTTTATTGTAAGAATCTAGCACGAAGATGATTATATTGTAGGAATCTAGCAGGAAAATGATTATATTGTAGGAAACTAGCAGGAAAATGATTATATTGTAGGAATCTAACAGGAAAAGGATTATATTGTAGGAATCTAGCAGGAAAATGATTGTTTTGTAGGAATCTAGCAGGAAAGTGATTATATTGTAGGAATCTAGCAGGAAATTGATTTTGTTGTAAGAATCTAGCAGGAAAATGATTATTTTATAGGAATCTGGCAGGAAAACAATTATATTGTAAGAATCTAGCAGGAAAATGATTATGTTGTAGGATTCTAGCAAAAAAATGATCATATTGTAGGAATCTAGCAGGAAAATGATTATATTGTAGGAATCTGGCAGGAAAATGATTATATTGTAGGAATCTAGCAGGAAAATGATTATATTGTAGCAATCAAGCAGGAAAATGATTTTATTGTAGGAATCTAGCAGGAAAGTGATTATATTGTAAGAATCTAGCAGGAAAATGATTTTATTGTAATAATCTAGCAGGAAAATGATTATATTGTAAGAATCTAGCAGGAAAATGATTTTATTGTAAGAATCTAGCACGAAAATGATTATATTGTAGGAATCTAGCAGGAAAATGGTTATATTGTAGGTATCTAGCAGGAAAATGATTATATTGTAGGAATCTAGCAGGAAAAGGATTATATTGTAGGAATCTAGCAGGAAAATGATTGTTTTGTAGGAATCTAGCAGGAAAATTTTTATATTGTAGGAATCTAGCAGTAAAAATGATTATATTGTAGGAATCTAGCAGGAAAATGATTTTATTGTAAGAATCTAGCAGGAAAATGATTATGTTGTAGGAATCTAGCAGGAAAATGGTTATATTGTAGGCATCTAGCAGGAAAATGGTTATATTGTAGGCATCTAGCACGAAAATGATTATATTGTAGGAATCTAGCAGGAAAAGGATTATATTGTAGGAATCTAGCAGGAAAATGATTGTTTTGTAGGAATCTAGCAGGAAAATTTTTATATTGTAGGAATCTAGCAGTAAAATGATTATATTGTAGGAATCTAGCAGGAAAATGATTTTATTGTAAGAATCTAGCACGAAAATGATTATATTGTAGGAATCTGGCAGGAAAATGATTATATTGTAGGAATCTAGCAGGAAAATGATTTTATTGTAGGAATCTAGCAGGAAAAAGATTATATTGTAGGAATCTAGCAGGAAAATGATTTTTTTTGTAAGAATCTAGCAGGAAACTTATTATATTGTAGGAATCAAGCAGTAAAATGATTATATTGTAGGAATCTGGCAGGAAAATGATTATATTGTAGGAATCTAGCACGAAAATGATTTTATTGTAAGATTCTAGCAGGAAAATGATTATATTGTAAGAATCTAGCAGGAAAATAATTTTATTTAAGAATCTAGCACGAAAATGATTCTATCGTAGGAATCTAGCAGTAAAATGATTATATTATAGGAATCTAGCAGGAAAATGATTTTATTGTAAGAATCTAGCAGGAAAATGATTATATTGTAGGAATCTAGCAGGAAAATGATTTTATTGTAAGAATCTAGCACGAAAATGATTATATTGTAGGAATCTAGCAGGAACATGATTATATTGTAGGAAACTAGCAGAAAAATTATTTTATTGTAGGAATCTAGCAGTAAAATGATTATATTATAGGAATCTAGCAGGAAAATGAGTTTATTGTAAGAATCTAGCAGGAAAAAGATTTTATTGAAGGAATCTAGCAGGAAAGTGATTATATTGCAAGAATCTAGCAGGAAAAAGATTTTATTGAAGGAATCTAGCAGGAAAGTGATTATATTGTAAGGATCTAGCAGGAAAATGATTTTATTGTAAGAATCTAGCACGAAGATGATTATATTGTAGGAATCTAGCAGGAAAATGATTATATTGTAGGAAACTAGCAGGAAAATGATTATATTGTAGGAATCTAACAGGAAAAGGATTATATTGTAGGAATCTAGCAGGAAAATGATTGTTTTGTAGGAATCTAGCAGGAAAGTGATTATATTGTAGGAATCTAGCAGGAAATGATTTTGTTGTAAGAATCTAGCAGGAAAATGATTATTTTATAGGAATCTGGCAGGAAAACAATTATATTGTAAGAATCTAGCAGGAAAATGATTATGTTGTAGGATTCTAGCAAAAAAATGATCATATTGTAGGAATCTAGCAGGAAAATGATTATATTGTAGGAATCTGGCAGGAAAATGATTTATATTGTAGGAAATCTAGCAGGAAAATGATTATATTGTAGCAATCAAGCAGGAAAATGATTTTATTGTAGGAATCTAGCAGGAAAGTGATTATATTGTAAGAATCTAGCAGGAAAATGATTTTATTGTAATAATCTAGCAGGAAAATGATTATATTGTAAGAATCTAGCAGGAAAATGATTTTATTGTAAGAATCTAGCACGAAAATGATTATATTGTAGGAATCTAGCAGGAAAATGGTTATATTGTAGGTATCTAGCAGGAAAATGATTATATTGTAGGAATCTAGCAGGAAAAGGATTATATTGTAGGAATCTAGCAGGAAAATGATTGTTTTGTAGGAATCTAGCAGGAAAATTTTTATATTGTAGGAATCTAGCAGTAAAATGATTATATTGTAGGAATCTAGCAGGAAAATGATTTTATTGTAAGAATCTAGCAGGAAAATGATTATGTTGTAGGAATCTAGCAGGAAAATGGTTATATTGTAGGCATCTAGCAGGAAAATGGTTATATTGTAGGCATCTAGCACGAAAATGATTATATTGTAGGAATCTAGCAGGAAAAGGATTATATTGTAGGAATCTAGCAGGAAAATGATTGTTTTGTAGGAATCTAGCAGGAAAATTTTTATATTGTAGGAATCTAGCAGTAAAATGATTATATTGTAGGAATCTAGCAGGAAAATGATTTTATTGTAAGAATCTAGCACGAAAATGATTATATTGTAGGAATCTGGCAGGAAAATGATTATATTGTAGGAATCTAGCAGGAAAATGATTTTATTGTAGGAATCTAGCAGGAAAAAGATTATATTGTAGGAATCTAGCAGGAAAATGATTTTTTTGTAAGAATCTAGCAGGAAACTTATTATATTGTAGGAATCAAGCAGTAAAATGATTATATTGTAGGAATCTGGCAGGAAAATGATTATATTGTAGGAATCTAGCACGAAAATGATTTTATTGTAAGATTCTAGCAGGAAAATGATTATATTGTAAGAATCTAGCAGGAAAATAATTTTATTTAATCTAGCACGAAAATGATTCTATCGTAGGAATCTAGCAGTAAAATGATTATATTATAGGAATCTAGCAGGAAAATGATTTTATTGTAAGAATCTAGCAGGAAAATGATTATATTGTAGGAATCTAGCAGGAAAATGATTTTATTGTAAGAATCTAGCACGAAAATGATTATATTGTAGGAATCTAGCAGGAACATGATTATATTGTAGGAAACTAGCAGAAAAATTATTTTATTGTAGGAATCTAGCAGTAAAATGATTATATTATAGGAATCTAGCAGGAAAATGAGTTTATTGTAAGAATCTAGCAGGAAAAAGATTTTATTGAAGGAATCTAGCAGGAAAGTGATTATATTGCAAGAATCTAGCAGGAAAAAGATTTTATTGAAGGAATCTAGCAGGAAAGTGATTATATTGTAAGGATCTAGCAGGAAAATGATTTTATTGTAAGAATCTAGCAGGAAAATGATTATGTTGTAGGAATCTAGCAGGAAAATGGTTATATTGTAGGCATCTAGCAGGAAAATGATTATATTGTAGGAATCTAGCAGGAAAAAATTTTATTGTAGGAATCTAGCAGGAAAATGAATATATTGTAAGAATCTAGCAGGAAAATGATTTTATTGTAAGAATCTAGCAGGAAAATGATTATGTTGTAGGAATCTAGCAGGAAAATGGTTATATTGTAGGCATATAGCAGGAAAATGATTATATTGTAGGAATCTAGCAGGAAAAAATTTTATCGTAAGATTCTAGCAGGAAAATGAATATATTGTAGGAACCTAGCAGGAAAGTGATTATATTGTAAGAATCTAGCAGGAAAATTATTTTTTTGTAAGAATCTAGCAGGAAAATGATTATGTTGTAGGAATCTAGCAGGAAAGTGATTATATTGTAAGAATCTAGCAGGAAAATTATTTTTTTTGTAAGAATCTAGCAGGAAAATGATTATATTGTAGGAATCTAGCTGGAAAATGATTATAATGTAAGAATCTAGCAGGAAAATTATTTTTCTGTAAGAATCTAGCAGGAAAATGATTATATTGTAGGATTCTAGCTGGAAAATGATTATAATGTAAGAATCTAGCAGGAAAATTATTATATTGTAGGAATCTAGCAGTAAAATGATTATATTGTAGGAATCTAGCAGGAAAATGATTTTATTGTAAGAATCTAGCAGGAAAATGATTAAATTGTAACAATCTAGCAGGAAAATGATTTTATTGTAGGAATCTAGCACGAAAATGATTATATTGTAGGAATCTAATAGGAAAATGATTATATTGTAGGAATCTAGCAGGAAAATGATTTTATTGTAAGAATCTAGCAGGAGAATGATTATATTCTAGGAAACTAGCAGGAAAATGATTATATTGTAGGAATCTAGCAGGAAAAGGATTATGTTGTAGGAATCAAGCAGGAAAATGGTTATATTGTAGGCATGTAGCAGGAAAATGATTATATTGTAGGAATCTAGCAGGAAAAAATTTTATTGTAAGAATCTAGCAGGAAAAAGAATATATTGTAAGAATCTAGCAGGAAAATGATTTTATTGGAAGAATCTAGCAGGAAAATGATTATGTTGTAGGAATCTAGCAGGAAAATGGTTATATTGTAGGCATCTAGCAGGAAAATGATTATATTGTAGGAATCTAGCAGGAAAAAATTTTATTGTAAGATTCTAGCAGGAAAATGAATATATTGTAGGAATCTAGCAGGAAAGTGATTATATTGTAAGAATCTAACAGGAAAATTATTTTTTTGTAAGAATCTAGCAGGAAAATGATTATATTGTAGGAATCTAGCAGGAAAGTGATTATATTGTAAGAATCTAGCAGGAAAATTATTTTTTTGTAAGAATCTAGCAGGAAAATGATTATATTGTAGGAATCTAGCTGGAAAATGATTATAATGTAAGAATCTAGCAGGAAAATTATTTTTTTGTAAGAATCTAGCAGGAAAGTGATTATATTGTAGGAATCTAGCTGGAAAATGATTTAAATGTAAGAATCTAGCAGGAAAATTATTATATTGTAGGAATCTAGCAGTAAAAAGATTATATTGTAGGAATCTAGCAGCAAAATGATTTTATTGTAAGAATCTAGCAGGAAAATGATTATATTGTAAGAATCTAGCAGGAAAATGATTTTATTGTAAGAATCTAGCACGAAAATGATTATATTGTAGGAATCTAGCAGGAAAATGATTATATTGTAGGAATCTAGCAGGAAAATGATTTTATTGTAAGAATCTAGCAGGAGAATGATTATATTGTAGGAATCTAGCTGGAAAATGACTTTTTTGTAAGAATCTAGCAGGAAAATTATTATATTGTAGGAATCAAGCAGTAAAATGATTATATTGTAGGAATCTAGCAGGAAAATGATTTTTTGTAAGAATCTAGCCGGAAAATGATTATATTGTAAGAATCTAGCAGGAAAAATGATTTTATTGTAAGAATCTAGCACAAAAATGATTATATCGTAGGAATCTAGCAGTAAAATGATTATATTGTAGGAATCTAGCAGGAAAATGATTTTATTGTAAGAATCTAGCAGGAAAATGATTATATTGTAGGAATCTAGCAGGAAAAGGATTTTATTGTAAGAATCTAGCACGAAAATGATTATATTGTAGGAATCTAGCAGGAACATGATTATATTGTAGGAAACTAGCAGGAAAATGATTATATTGTAGGAATCTAGCAGGAAAAGGATTATATTGTAGGAATCTAGCAGGAAAAATGATTATTTTGTAGGAATCTAGCAGGAAAATGATTATTTTGTAGGAATCTAGCAGGAAAAACAATTATATTGTAGAAAACTAGCACGAAAAAAGATTATATTGTAGGAATCTAGCAGGAAAATGATTATTTTGTAGGAATCTAGCAGGAAAATGATTATTTTGTAGGAATCTAGCAGGAAAACAATTATATTGTAGGAAATTAGCAGGAAAATGATTATATTGTAGGAATCTAGCAGGAAAAGGATTATTGTAGGAATCTAGCAGGAAAACAATTATATTGTAGGAATCTGGCAGGAAAATGATTATATTGTAGGAATCTAGCTGGAAAATGATTATAATGTAAGAATCTAGCAGGAAAATTATTTTTTTTTGTAAGAATCTAGCAGGAAAGTGATTATATTGTAGGAATCTAGCTGGAAAATGATTTAAATGTAAGAATCTAGCAGGAAAAATTATTATATTGTAGGAATCTAGCAGTAAAAAGATTATATTGTAGGAATCTAGCAGGAAAATGATTTTATTGTAAGAATCTAGCAGGAAAAATGATTATATTGTAAGAATCTAGCAGGAAAATGATTTTATTGTAAGAATCTAGCACGAAAATGATTATATTGTAGGAATCTAGCAGGAAAATGATTATATTGTAGGAATCTAGCAGGAAAATGATTTTATTGTAAGAATCTAGCAGGAGAATGATTATATTGTAGGAATCTAGCTGGAAAATGATTTTTTTGTAAGAATCTAGCAGGAAAATTATTATATTGTAGGAATCAAGCAGTAAAATGATTATATTGTAGGAATCTAGCAGGAAAATGATTTTATTGTAAGAATCTAGCCGGAAAATGATTATATTGTAAGAATCTAGCAGGAAAATGATTTTATTGTAAGAATCTGGCACAAAAATGATTATATCGTAGGAATCTAGCAGTAAAATGATTATATTGTAGGAATCTAGCAGGAAAAAGATTTTATTGTAAGAATCTAGCAGGAAAATGATTATATTGTAGGAATCTAGCAGGAAAAGGATTTTATTGTAAGAATCTAGCACGAAAATGATTATATTGTAGGAATCTAGCAGGAACATGATTATATTGTAGGAAAACTAGCAGGAAAATGATTATATTGTAGGAATCTAGCAGGAAAAGGATTATATTGTAGGAATCTAGCAGGAAAATGATTATTTTGCAGGAATCTAGCAGGAAAATGATTATTTTGTAGGAATCTAGCAGGAAAACAATTATATTGTAGAAAACTAGCACGAAAAAAGATTATATTGTAGGAATCTAGCAGGAAAAGGATTATATTGTAGGAATCTAGCAGGAAAATGATTATTTTGTAGGAATCTAGCAGGAAAATGATTATTTTGTAGGAATCTAGCAGGAAAACAATTATATTGTAGGAAATTAGCAGGAAAATGATTATATTGTAGGAATCTAGCAGGAAAAGGATTATTGTAGGAATCTAGCAGGAAAATGATTATTTTGTAGGAATCTAGAAGGAAAATGATTATTTTGTAGGAATCTAGCAGGAAAACAATTATATTGTAGGAATCTGGCAGGAAAATGATTATGTTGTAGGAATCTGGCAGGAAAATGATTATGTTGTAGGAATCTAGTAGGAAAATGGTTATATTGTAGGCATCTAGCAGGAAAATGAATATATTGTAGGAATCTAGCAGGAAGATGATTTTACTGTAGGAATCTAGCAGGAAAATGATTTTATTGTAGGAATCTAGCAGGAAAGTAATTATATTGTAAGAATCTAGCAGGAAAATTATTTTTTTTTGTAAGAATCTAACAGGAAAATGATTATATTGTAGGAATCTACCTTGGAAAATGATTATAATGTATAAATCTACCAGGAAAATTTTTATATTGTAGGAATCTAGCAGTAAAATGATTATATTGTAGGAATCTAGCAGGAAAACGATTTTTTTTGTAAGAATCTAGCAGGAAAATGATTATACTTTAAGAATCTAACAGGAAAATGATTATTTTGTAGGAATCTAGCAGGAAAATGATTATTTTGTAGGAATCTTGCAGGAAAACAATTATATTGTAGGAAACTAGCAGGAAAATGATTAGATTGTAGGAATCTAGCAGGAAAAGGATTATATTGTAGGAATCTAGCAGGAAAATGATTATTTTGTAGGAATCTAGCACGAAAATGATTATTTTGTAGGAATCTAGCAGGAAAACAATTATATTGTAGGAATCTGGCAGGAAAATGATTATGTTGTAGGAATCTGGCAGGAAAATGATTATGTTGTAGGAATATAGCAGGAAAATGGTTATATTGTAGGCATCTAGCAGGAAAAAGATTATATTGTAGGATTCTAGCAGGAAAAATTTTTATTGTAAGAATCTAGCAGGAAAATGAATATATTGTAGGAATCTAGCAGGAAGATGATTATATTGTAGGAATCTAGCAGGAAAATGATTTTATTGTAGGAATCTAGCAGGAAAGTGATTATATTGTAAGAATCTAGCAGGAAAATTTTTTTTTGTAAGATTCTAGCAGGAAAGTGATTATATTGTAAGAATCTATCAGGAAAATTTTTTTTTGTAAGAATCTAGCAGGAAAATTATTATATTGTAGGAATCTAGCAGTAAAATGATTACATTGTAGGAATCTAGCAGGATTATGATTTTATTGTAAGAATCTAGCAGGAAAATGATTATATTGTAAGAATCTAGCAGCAAAATGATTTTAGTGTAAGAATCTAGCACGAAAATGATTATATTGTAGGAATCTAGCAGGAAAATGATTATATTGTAGAAATCTAGCAGGAAAATGATTTTATTGTAAGAATCTAGCAGGAAAATGATTATATTGTAGGAATCTAGCAGGAAAATGATTTTATTGTAAGAATCCAGTAGGAAAATTATTATATTGTAGGAATCTAGCAGTATAATGATTATATTGTAGGAATCTAGCAGGAAAATGATTTTATTGTAAGAATCTAGCAGGAAAATGATTATATTGTACGAATCTAGCAGGAAAAATGATTTTATTGTAAGAATCTAGCACGAAAATGATTATATTGTAGGAATCTAGCAGTAAAATGATTATATTGTAGGAATCTAGCAGCAAAATGATTTTATTGTAAGAATCTAGCAGGAAAATGATTATATTGTAGGAATCTAGCAGGAAAATGTTTTTATTGTAAGAATCTAGCACGAAAATGAATATATTGTAGGAATCTAGCAGGAAAATGATTATATTGTAGGAAACTAGCAGGAAAATGATTATATTGTAGGAATCTAGCAGGAAAAGGATTATATTGTAGGAATGTAGCAGGAAAACGATTATTTCGTAGGAATCTAGCAGGAAAATGATTATATTGTAGGAATCTAGCAGTAAAATGATTATATTGTAGGAAATCTAGCAGCAAAATGATTTTATTGTAAGAATCTAGCAGGAAAATGATTATATTGTAGGAATCTAGCAGGAAAATGTTTTTATTGTAAGAATCTAGCACGAAAATGAATATATTGTAGGAATCTAGCAGGAAAATGATTATATTGTAGGAAACTAGCAGGAAAATGATTATGTTGTAGGAATCTAGCAGGAAAATGGTTATATTGTAGGCATCTAGCAGGAAAAAGATTATATTGTAGGATTCTAGCAGGAAAAAATTTTATTGTAAGAATCTAGCAGGAAAATGAATATATTGTAGGAATCTAGCAGGAAGATGATTATATTGTAGGAATCTAGCAGGAAAATGATTTTATTGTAGGAATCTAGCAGGAAAGTGATTATATTGTAAGAATCTAGCAGGAAAATTTTTTTTTGTAAGATTCTAGCAGGAAAGTGATTATATTGTAAGAATCTATCAGGAAAATTTTTTTTTGTAAGAATCTAGCAGGAAAATTATTATATTGTAGGAATCTAGCAGTAAAATGATTACATTGTAGGAATCTAGCAGGATTATGATTTTATTGTAAGAATCTAGCAGGAAAATGATTATATTGTAAGAATCTAGCAGCAAAATGATTTTAGTGTAAGAATCTAGCACGAAAATGATTATATTGTAGGAATCTAGCAGGAAAATAATTATATTGTAGAAATCTAGCAGGAAAATGATTTTATTGTAAGAATCTAGCAGGAAAATGATTATATTGTAGGAATCTAGCAGGAAAATGATTTTATTGTAAGAATCTAGTAGGAAAATTATTATATTGTAGGAATCTAGCAGTATAATGATTATATTGTAGGAATCTAGCAGGAAAATGATTTTATTGTAAGAATCTAGCAGGAAAATGATTATATTGTAAGAATCTAGCAGGAAAATGATTTTATTGTAAGAATCTAGCACGAAAATGATTTATATTGTAGGAATCTAGCAGTAAAATGATTATATTGTAGGAATCTAGCAGCAAAATGATTTTATTGTAAGAATCTAGCAGGAAAATGATTATATTGTAGGAATCTAGCAGGAAAATGTTTTTAATGTAAGAATCTAGCACGAAAATGAATATATTGTAGGAATCTAGCAGGAAAATGATTATATTGTAGGAAACTAGCAGGAAAATGATTATATTGTAGGAATCTAGCAGGAAAAGGATTATATTGTAGGAATGTTGCAGGAAAATGATTATTTCGTAGGAATCTAGCAGGAAAATGATTATATTGTAGGAATCTAGCAGTAAAATGATTATATTGTAGGAATCTAGCGGCAAAATGATTTTATTGTAAGAATCTAGCAGGAAAATGATTATATTGTAGGAATCTAGCAGGAAAATGTTTTTTATTGTAAGAATCTAGCACGAAAATGAATATATTGTAGGAATCTAGCAGGAAAATGATTATATTGTAGGAAACTAGCAGGAAAATGATTATATTGTAGGAATCTAGCAGGAAAAGGATTATATTGTAGGAATGTAGCAGGAAAATGATTATTTCGCAGGAATCTAGCAGGAAAATGATTATTTTGTAGGAATCTAGCAGGAAAACAATTATATTGTAGGAAACTAGCAGGGAAATGATTATATTGTAAGAATCTAGCAGGAAAAGGATTATATTGTAGGAATCTAGCAGGAAAACGATTATTTTGTAGGAATCTAGCAGGAAAATGATTATTTTGTTGGAATCTAGCAGGAAAACAATTATATTGTAGGAATCTGGCAGGAAAGTGATCATGTTGTAGGGATCTAGCAGGAAAATGATTATATTGTAGGAATCTAGCAGGAAAATGATTATATTGTAGGAATCTAGCAGGAAAAGGATTATATTGTAGGAATCTAACAGGAAAATGATTATTTTGTAGGAATCTAGCAGGAAAATGATTATTTTGTAGGAATCTAGCAGGAAAACAATTATATTGTAGGAATCTGGCAGGAAAATGATTATGTTGTAGGAATCTAGCAGGAAAATTATTATATTGTAGGAATCTAGCAGGAAAATGATTTTATTGTAAGAATCTAGCAGGAAAACAATTATATTGTAGGAATCTGGCAGGAAAATGATTATGTTGTAGGAATCTAGCAGGAAAATGATTATATTGTAGGAATCTAGCAGGAAAATGATTATATTGTAGGAATCTAGCAGGAAAATGATGATATTGTAAGAATCTAGCAGGAAAAAGATGATATTGTAGGAATCTAGCAGGAAAATGATTATATTGTAGGAATCTAGCAGGAAAATGATTATTTTGTAGGAATCTAGCGGGAAAATTATTATTTTGTAGGAATCTAGCAGGAAAATGATTATTTTGTAGGAATCTAGCAGGAAAATGATTATGTTGTAGGAAACTAGCAGGAAAATGATTATATTGTAGGAATCTAGCAGGAAAATGATTATATTGTATGAATCTAGCAGGAAAGTGATTATATTGTAGGAATCTAGCAGGAAAATGATTTTACTGTAAGAATCTAGCAGGAAAATGATGATATTGTAGGAATCTAGCAGGAAAATGATTTTACTGTAAGAATCTAGCAGGAAAATGATGATATTGTAGGAATCTAGCAGGAAAAAAATTATTTTGTAGGATTCTAGCAGGAAAATGATTATATTGTAGGAATCTAGCAGCAAAATGATTATTTTGTAGGAATCTAGCAGGAAAATGATTATATTGTAGGAATTTAGCAGGAAAATGATTATTTTGTAGAAATCTAGCAGGAAAATTATTATATTGTAGGAATCTAGCAGGAAAATGATTATATTGTAGGAATCTGGCAGGAAAGTGATTATATTGTAGGAATCTAGCAGGAAAATGATTATATTGTAGGAATCTAGCAGGAAAGTGATTATATTGTAGGAATCTAGCAGGAAAAACATTATTTTGTAGGAATCTAGCAGGAAAATGATTATATTGTAGTAATCGGACAGAAAAAAGTGTTTCGTGGATATCTGACAGAAAAACGTTGTTTTGTAAGAAACTGACAGACAAAGAAGATTGGCCTGTAGGAATCCGGCAAAAAGTGGTCTTAATCCAGGAATCTGGCGGAAAAATGATTATATTGTATGAATCTAGCAGGAAAGTGATTATATTGTAGGAATCTAGCAGGAAAATGATTTTACTGTAAGAATCTAGCAGGAAAATGATGATATTGTAGGAATCTAGCAGGAAAAAAATTATTTTGTAGGATTCTAGCAGGAAAATGATTATATTGTAGGAATCTAGCAGGAAAATAATTATATTGTAGGAATCTGGCAGGAAAATGATTATGTTGTAGGAATCTAGCAGGAAAATGATTATATTGTAGGAATCTAGCAAGAAATTGATTATATTGTAGGAATCTAGCAGGAAAATGATTTTATTGTAAGAATCTAGCAGGAAAACAATTATATTGTAGGAATCTGGCAGGAAAATGATTATGTTGTAGGAATCTAGCAGGAAAATGATTATATTGTAGGAATCTAGCAGGAAAATGATTATATTGTAGGAATCTAGCAGGAAAATGATGATATTGTAAGAATCTAGCAGGAAAATGATGATATTGTAGGAATCTAGCAGGAAAATGATTATATTGTAGGAATCTAGCAGGAAAATGATTATATTGTAGGAATCTAGCAGGAAAATGATTATTTTGTAGGAATCTAGCGGGAAAATTATTATTTTGTAGAAATCTAGCAGGAAAATGATTATTTTGTAGGAATCTAGCAGGAAAATGATTATATTGTATGAATCTAGCAGGAAAGTGATTATATTGTAGGAATCTAGCAGGAAAATGATTTTACTGTAAGAATCTAGCAGGAAAATGATGATATTGTAGGAATCTAGCAGGAAAAAAATTATTTTGTAGGGTTCTAGCAGGAAAATGATTATATTGTAGGAATCTAGCAGGAAAATGATTATTTTGTAGGAATCTAGCAGGAAAATGATTATATTGTAGTAATTTAGCAGGAAAATGATTATTTTGTAGAAATCTAGCAGGAAAATGATTATATTGTAGGAATATAGCAGGAAAATGATTATATTGTAGGAATCTAGCAGGAAAGTGATTATGTTGTAGGAATCTAGCAGGAAAATGATTATATTGTAGGAATCTAGCAGGAAAGTGATTATATTGTAGGAATCTAGCAGGAAAAACATTATTTTGTAGGAATCTAGCAGGAAAATGATTATATTGTAGTAATCGGACAGAAAAAAGTGTTTCGCGGATATCTGACAGAAAAACGTTGTTTTGTAAGAACCTGACAGACAAAGAAGATTGGCCTGTAGGAATCCGGCAAAAAGTGGTCTTAATCCAGGAATCTGGCGGAAAAATAGTTTTATTGTAGGAATCTGGCACAAATTTCCGGCAGAAGATTCATCGTCATGTTCGTATCTGCCAGATTCTTACCAGATTACCGTTCATTCTCAAAAAGGGAATGCATTTACCTCATTTTGGTTAAGGCATATGCTTAGTTTTAGATTTGAGCTCGAAATGCACTAAAGCTTCTAAAACGACATCATCGTTTCCAACGACTTCAGACATATATTGGGCGTTGTGGGAGCCATCATTGATTTATAAATTAAATGATTGTTATTAGGCAAACATTTTTTGTCAAGACAAATTTATTTAGGGAAAATGTGAATTAAAAAGCAGAAAGTGAATACTGAGCGCAAGTTTTTATGAAAATCAGAGATTTGGAAAATTTGTCTCTTTCTATCAGTGAGGTACGGAACACATTAAAAACTTCTCCCACAATCAAAGATTGAAAGAAACAGTTTTAATGGTGATTTTACTTGCCATGAAACGCGACTATTTTCCAATCTGTAATCTTCACAAGAACAAAAGTTTTGCAACAATCCTACTTAGAGATCCCGAAGGTTATTGTGATCCCGCAGGATTATAGAAAACCATACAAGATTCTTGTAAGTTTCTGGCAACGTCTTGCAACATAACCGTTTTTTGTCTGGAGTCTTGAAACAAAATGGTTCTTTTTGCAAGACTTTTGCATGATACCGTACTCTATCTTCATTGATCTCGCAATTTAGGTGTCGTAGAAGGAAAATGGGAAAGATGTACCCCCGTTCCAAAAAACACTTGCTGCGTAGAAGTGTACAAGGTTTTTTCACTGTCCCCCTTTTTGCTGATTGATTACACCCAGTGAAATGAAACTTGATAGCCGTGATAAAAAACATACTTAATCTTGGAAAATCTTGCCAAGATCTTGCCATGTTACATGGCAAGATAATATCAAGAAATTTTCAAGATCTTTGCATGGGTGTCAAGAAAAAAGATCTTGGCAAGATTTCCAAGAAACATTAACCATGACATGGTAAGACGTGCCAAGTAATAATAATTCAATGGCCCCAAAAAAATGAATTAGCACGAAGTCCTAAGTTTAAGCAAGAATTATCAAGATTTATCAAGATTAATCAAGAATTAGCAAGAATTATCAAGAAAGTCCGAAAATTCAGCTCTCGTTTGTTTATTAACCAACAAATGAGCCTCTCTTTCCAGTATATTGAAACTTTTGAGTGCATGCTAGCTCGGTATGTATATAGTACACACCTTATACAGGACCGCCACCGAGAAGGCCCCCCACTGAGGTCCCATGTAGATAAGCTAAAAACAAAAAATTTTTAAAAGAGATAGAGTAACATCAAAAAAATGAAACAGGACTCAGTAAACTGAATAATAACTAAGCAAATATAGTATTTAAGCACTTAAAACATCCGAACTAAAAAAATAGTGACCACAAAAACCTTTTTTTTCTATTTTTTTTTCTATTTTTTCCAACACTAAAACTTAAGGTGCATCAGCGCAATCCGAGCAAAATTGGTATTAATGAATCGAAAAACGGAAAAGAACAAAAATTTAACTTTTAAAATCAGTAGCAAATTGAGACGGAAAATTTTTTCACCCCGAAAGACAACTATTATTTTACAAAAGCAATTAGGAAAAAAATGTAGTTGTTTTTAGTTTTGGACACATCTACTATTGATAATTACCGGGTGTTGAAGAACATAGGCTCAAAAAATTCAAGTTAGAGAAATCAATAAAAAATGGTCAAATTTCTTTGATACATAATGCGTCTAACAGATAAATCTACTTAATATGTACACTCCCCTTTTAGAACAAAAACTGTTGGCGACAACGGGTTTATCAAACCAGTAAGACACCAACGAACAAAAAAAAACTAACGTTCCTCTGGGCAGACGAACGTAGTTGAAAAAAAATCCCAAAACAATTTTTTTAAATTCAAAATTTTTCAAAAGCATTATATCTGTCTTTCCAGGCGCATCAACACAATCCTTACCAATGCTTTGAAAAAACTGCTCCAAAAAAGCAGAAAAAAATGAAGAGCAAAAACTTCGACATTGAAATACAAGCATTTAAGAGTCCAATACCACAAAAAACAAAATTCACAAAAACCAAAAATTTGTAAGAACCAGTTTTTAAAATACACTAAATCTGGCCGTTTAGGCTCATCGGCGCACATTATGCAAATAATACTAACGAAGCAAAGCCCACAATCGAAAACTGATAAGTAACTCAGAAACGATGCATCTGACGCAGTATTTATGCAACTAATCTTAATTGCAACGAAAAGGTCACGAAAATCAGAAATTTGTAGAACAAAATTTATTAAATACACTTGTTTTGACAGTTTAGGCTCGTTGATGTACGTTATGCAAATGATAATAACGAATCATAGCCAATTATGTCAAATTGATAAATGACTAACCAACTAAAGTATTTAAGAACCTAACCTCAAAAACTAAAGTAAAAAATCGCACAAACCGTAAAATTGTAAACCACATTTTTTTAATACATTTATTTTCACAGTTTAGACTCATCAACACACATTATGCAATTGATACTTACAAATCATGGTCCACAATCGCAAATTGATAAATGACTCACAAATTTACAGTATTTAAGCATCTAACCTCACATACAAAAAAGTCACGAAACTCAAAAATTTGTAAAACATAATTTTTTAATTACACTTATTCTTACATTCAAGGCTAAGCAACAAAAATTAGGCAATTGAAACTAACAAATAAAGCAATTGATACCAGCAAGTCACTGTGGCAAGTTGATAAATGATTAAGCAACTAAAGTATTTATGAATCAAATCTAAAAAACTAAAAACAAGGAATTGACACAAATGAAAAATTTGTAAACCTCTGACACACCTTTTCTCTCAATTGGACAGGTGTTACGTTTTTCTGGTAACGGAAGATTGTGCAGTGGAGGTCTTCGTGCTAGAGCTCATGCAATGGATGAATTGGTGAAAAGGTGGATAGACCTACGTGCTAAAGTTCATCTTAATTAAACTGCGCCGCAGTAATATAGTGAGTTACCCTCCCCGTGGGGTGAGGTCCCCATGTATTAAGATAGGGTATAGCGTAGTTCCAGGAGATAGATGCCTCTCATATGTATTAACATAGGGTATAGATAGCATGTATTAGAATGTGCATGTATTAGCCGACAACATGTATTAAGATTAATTATAGCCGCCGACATGTATTAAGATTAGTTATAGCCGCGGACATGTATTAAGATTAGTTATAGCCGCCGACATGTATTAAGATTAGTTATAGCCGCGGACATGTATTAAGTTTAGTTATAGATGCCGCCGTGTAATAAGATAGGGTGTAGGTTTTGTGCATGTATTTGTGCATGCACATATGCTAGTAGTATAGTCGATGCAAATGTGGGGGGTAGTTTTGGAGGCGCTTCTGATTGGCTGAAATTTTGAGGGGAAAATATCAATTTTTGTGTAGTTTTTAAGTGTTTACTTGAGAACAATAGAATTGGCGTGGGTAATTAATTGCTGTAATTATCTGAGGGGTAAATATGTGACATGTTGAATTTTTGTAACGATTGTCTTTTGCGCGCTCATTAATTGGAAAAAGTTCAATGATAGAAAAAAAAAATGAATCAAAATAGTATTTTATTACAGACACGGTATTAATGCAATAGTGAATGTTAAAGAAATGTGATCTATAGAAACTATTTCAGTTATATGTTGAGTTGTGCTGTATGAATACCGTCAGACTGAACAATGCGCTTAGGGTAGAAACAGGACAGTCCCTTCTTTGTCTTTTCATACTTAGCAACACAATGGTTTATTGTTCTGAACCCTCTATTTGTTGAAGTAAGATTGATAATTTCATCCATCACACGTCGATATTTCTCCATTGGTCCATCTCCGTTCTCTTCTAGTGTTCTTTTGTTGAGACCTTTACTACTGAACTTGTATTTGTCAGACTGTGCGTCGTAGCAACAATAGGTTTTGCTACAAAGACAAATCATTTCCATACATCTGAATTCATCCTTGAAGAGCCCTGGTTCCCGTGTGTCATGCTTCTTATGCTTAGAACAACACGTTCTAGGGAAGAAATTTTGAATAGCATCTGCTTGGAAAGAGTCATTACAGTCCCGCTGTCTCAATGCTTCCCATTTTTGTTTTTTTAGCAGGTCGAATACAATCATACAAATTCTTATGAGCTACGGCTAAATAGAGAGATATTGTATCCATCTCTAACTCCTCGAATTTATCCACATCGCAAAATCTGTCAAAGGAGTTATTGTAGAGCTCCAACATTCGTAGCTAACATTCGTACTGAAGTATGAAGAATCCAACTATTATAGGTTCGCGTGTTCAATTTTTGATTTTGCTAGTTCAACTTCGTAAAGCTTTTTTGAGACATTGTTCAGACGCTTAAACATTTTCCCATTGATTGCTTTGTGCATCTTCTCATCGTTCAAATACTTAGTCTCTGTATGTTTGCTTCTGTCCATAATCTGATAACCGTAAGAGCTATTAACCAATAATTTCATAGTCTCAGCAACAACACTGGAATCAGGATTTTCATCTCCACCTATTCTAGCGTCTACTACTGACTGTATAAAAGTGTTGAAACATTCTCTCGGCGTGTACTGAACAAATCTAAAAATTCTTGTTCATTTCAGACCGAGATTGAAGTAGAAATTTAGTAGGGGAGTAATAATTTTTCCATTTTCCAGATTGAAACTTGAAATTAGCATTCGCTGAGGTTGCTTCAGTAAGTTGTTTTCAACAGCGTAATCTCTCATATAATCCCCAATATCAGCTCGACTAATGTTGAATTTTTTTAAAAAAAATAGGCGGGAAATTCGAAAACTTGTGCTTCAAGCCTGCGGGAACTTCCAAATCACATTGTACGTATCCAAACATCTCTCCATTTCTTATTTTAGCTAGTGAAGACTCTTACTTCAAAGGTAGTTTGAAAGGAAAGTTCTTTCTCACGTGATTTCTGACATTTTCTTCTTCTTTAACACTTTCCCACCATTTACACTCACAGACTTCAAGAATCTTATATCCTTTACTTTTTAAGTACTCTCTTCCCAATTCATAATGTTCTCTTTTTTCTAATCCCTCTCTGGGTTTCCTCTTCCGAGAGACTTGCTTTAGCTTCTTGACAAGGACAAAAATGAAAGTAACAACCCATGGCTTCAAACACCGTATTAAAATGTGCGCAAAATCCGTCTACGCTAAAACAATCAACCTTCTGTTTTCCGGTTGTGTAGAAGCTCTCAATTTTACTTTCGAGACGTAGTGATTGAAGATATGACATAACCATGGTCTCAAATGTTCGAGATATATTTGTTCGAGCCCTGAATTTTTGAGAATCTGTATCAAATTCCCATCGAGTGTAAAGTCCAGTGAACATTTCTTGACACATTTAAAAGGGATAGAGTTGGCTAGCGTCAATACATACTTGCAAAGGTTTTCATAGTTTCGTATGAAGGTCTGATCAACTACTGCTTTTCTGGTAAAAAGAATAGATGGACCACCAGTCATATCCTCACGTATTTTGTCATGTAAATCCTTGTCAGCTTCAACAAATGGAGAAAATTTGTGGCTTGTTGACTTGTGGAGACAGATATTAGCCAAGTTCGGAAGTGTGATTCCGAGTTTTAACATATCGATACCCTTGTTCTGATAAAACTCCATCACTTTTTTGAAAAGCCTCCAGTGTTGGAACAACATCCTTGTTGTTGTATCACTTGACAAAATCTCTGAACGTAGCCATTTGTTCTTGCTCCCAGACCACTTTCAGGTAATTGTAATTGTCAATTCCAGATGGAGGAATATTTTTCAACCTCAACTTTTTTAATGACTCTTGTTGAGAACATCCACTGTTAAGCAATTTTGTGAAATCTGTAAAATCCTTCTCCAGTGGATTATATTTTCTCAGTTTGCTAAAGAAAAAGCCGTAAGGAGGGAGAAAAGTTGCATCGAGCTTTTCGGGAGAGTCAAACCATTAGGGGCAGCATCCGTTAGTCTCACTTGTCTTGTATGCTTTAAGGAAAGAATCAATTGAGGTAGCTCCACCGAGAAAGTTGAGGATGTCGAGAAATTTTACATAACCAAACTTAAGAGAAACAAAGTGATTTGCCTTTTTAATAACAGTAGGTCGAATGTCGCGCTCAAGAATAAGATAGGGCAGGAGATAGGACTTAATGAGATTTAAATCATTTTTTCCACTATTGAATCCGAGCACAGGTAAAGTATTCACATAGCGCTCAAAGTGTTGCTGTAAGTCCAAAAGCTGGTTTTTCTGCATTGGGAGAAATGGCGTAGACATATCAGCTTCATCATCTTCTTCGGTATGTTCATCTTCACACTCAAATATTGAAGCGTTTTGATCCTTTCTTTTATTTAAATTTTCCCAAATTGCGTTAACTCGTGCTCTGATTATTGCTTCAATAGAGGAAAACTTTTTCCGCATTTCAGTTTTACTTTTGTTTGCTAAGTCTTCAATAGCTTCAACAAAAGATATAATGAGAACTTTCGGATCTTTATCGCATAGGAAAACAGGTTCATTAATTAAATTGGAGGAAATAGAGACAGAGATTGGTTCATGCTTTCCAATCCAAGTGGTTGTGTTTGTATCTTTTAATTGCTCGAAGGGTACACATATCGATTCAAAGTCAAAAATAGCCAAGTTTTTGAACAATTTTGATCATCGTTGTAAGAAATTCCAAATCCGTCAAGTTTATCAAATAATGTCTCATGCAATGTATACACACTCTTTGAGTAAATATGCTGTACTCTATCTTTACAGCTTTTAACATGGCGGTTGAAATTTCCCGCTTTCTGAATGAACGTATCGCAACTGGGACATCGGAAAATGAATCGCTTAATAAATGTGTTAATATCATCCACATAGCATATGTGGTTGATGTAACGTATTAAATTATTATTTTTCTCATACATTTCACATCTCCTCGCAAGTTCACCAACAAAATCTCCATCTGCAATGTCAATATCGTCAATAAATATGTGGTGCTTTATCGCATTTTCAACAAATACAAGATGATCGATCGATACCCCTCTGAAAGTGATTGCGTCATGCTCAGATTCATGGAGCAATGCACTAAACAAATATTTTGCATTGGTCTGGATAAAGCTCGGAATAAGCAAAGATAATCTTTGTAAGTCTCGCCGTAGCCATTCCATACAAGACAATTCACATCTGATCGTCTAAGTAACTGTTCAGAAATAACAGCATCGATACATCCCATTGAAATGCTTTTTAGGAGAGCGCAGAATATTGTTACATTTGTAGTCAGAGCAAATCGCCAATTTGTATTCTCCTGCTCTTGAGCACACATCTCCACTGAATCCATCTTTTCAATCCTGTGTTGAAGAGAGATTAAGTCTCCTTTGGAACAGAGTAGATGAGGTTTCTCGAAGAAGGTGTTGTTCTCCTGAGCTTAGAAGTAACAATACAAACAGTACAATATAAAACATAGAGCCAAGTTGACTTTGGCAGCACAGTTGAGTTTTTCGAAAACTTCTTTCAACTTTTTATTAATTTCATGAGGATCGAGCTTGGACAGCTTAAAGTTGAACACTTGATGTCTCCCATTTTCCATCTCAGTATCGTCAAAAAAGTGCTGACAAGCACTAAGTTCTTGTTGCAGCTGCTCGTTGTCTTTTTCCAGTTCCTCTGATTCTAGAACTTCTTTAAGCTTTTCACTCGATTTTGTTCTAACTTTGGTTGAATTTCCATGCTTTCTCTTCTTGTGTTGTTGAAGAGAATAGAAACTAGGAAACTCCTCCAAGCAGAAAGTACACATAGTACTTAGCTTTGTATCCTTAGGAGCGTGATGCTTAGCAATGTGGTATTTCATGTCTTCTTTCTTCTTTGTACTGAAATGTAGACATTTGGGACAAAATAAAATCCCACTATGACAAGACTGCTTGTATCTTGCCATATACCTCTTCACCACGATTTTGTTGCACTTTGTTCATTTCACTGGGAGATTTCTATCGAGAGAAGGCATTTTTTTGGTACAAGATGAAACAAAGTTGGGTATTAAGACGAGCAACTAATTGTGAAAATAACAAAGTGAGAATGAATGAAATTATTTTTGTACAATTAGGGAACGCAGCTATGACGCATCACTCCAAATATGGAAATTTATCATTTCCTTTTTAGGAAGCTTGTTGTCATAACCGAACATTCTAGAACATAATGAATAAAGCAATCAGATTCTTCAATTTTCAAATACCTTTAATTTTTATGAACATTCACTTTAAATGAGTGAATTCATTCCTTGGCGTAAACTCAAAAGTATCAAATCATTCTTATATATCTTTTTAATCATTTCTGTTAGATTTTATATAAGTTTTCATATTTCATCCAGCTATAGTCCATAAACAGACTCACAGCAAATTCAAACAAATTGTTCTAATCTTTACAAACTCTGCGATCCAAATATGTGTCTATCCGCAATTGACAGAATTCAGTGCTCGCAAACAAATCTAGTCGTATTGAACACTGAAATTAGCACATTAATTTGCTTCTACAACAATGTTAAATATTTCGAAAACAAATATTCATCCATAATTCAGGAACAAATATTTACTGTACAATTTAACGTTATTGTCTTGGAACCTCTCAACCAATCAAAATCCCGCGTTAAGAAACAATTCTGAAGATTAACAATTTTATTTTGTGTAATTGTTTCTTAATTTTAACTTTCTTTTCCATAAACAGAGTATTGCGTGAAATTTTGCTCATTTGCGAAAAATGTTAATCAAAAATCAGTTAGAGTTGTTGGAAAAAATATATAAGAGGAAAGAAGGAATTGCAGATGCTTACAAAGTTGACGAAATTGATGCTGGTTTCCAATTTTTCTACAATTTCTTGGATATTTGCGTTCAGAATAACAGAATATTCCGATTTAGTAAAGGATTTGAAAATGCAACATTTTCCATTAAAAATTTCAAATATGATGATTATATAATGGAACAATCATTTGATTTTACCGTCAGAGCTACACATTAACAAGTACGAAATTTTATTTATTTCGAATTCTGTTACCGAAATTTTAGAACAGTACAGAAATCTAGCACAAGCGAACTGTATTCTAATTCCTTACCCCATAGCAATCACTCCATCTGTCAAAGCGCGTTGTTTTTCCATTAATAGACAGATTAAAATTCTGAAGGGGTAAAAATTTGATTTGCAATTCGGCTCCCAAATATATATATATATATATATATATATATATATATATATATATATATATATATATGTACATATATATATATATATACAAAAGTTCTGTTCCATATATGGAAAACTTTCCGAGATTGATTTAAAATTTAACGAAGTTGAACAAATTGATCAGAGCTTGACCTCTTTGGTAAATTATGACAATTCGTTCCCACTCAACTATCCTTATTCAGTAAACAAGTAGTCGTATCATGTGTTACATGTATTATTCAAAAACCAGATTTGGTTTCTTTTCACGCATTTGTGTTCCTGTTTCGAACAGAATGGAATTGACTGTGCAAAACAATAGTCTTCTGTATTTCACTGAGGAGACTGCTCGGATATGTATTAGAGACTTATCAAACGGATTATATGAGTCTGTATCACTTTACCCATCACTGTGTGGCACATTATTGAACACCAGCGACAACAGTTCGACACCTATCATCAGGGTTAGGTTCCAATTACGGAAAATCAGCTTGGAACTCAAGCGATGGGACACGAAGCTGCTGTTATTAGTGGGCACCACTATCCTCACGTTGCTGGGACAGAATTTCCGCCGAACTACATTCAACATTCAATATACTTTCTCTTGGGAAGAAGGGCAAATTCCCAACTCTTGGTTCTCTAGCCCGGAGGTAAATCAGGTTTTGAGTTCAGTGGAGGATTCAGGGAGTTTGCTTCAAACTGTGTCAAGCTTTGATGGGAGCGAGCTAAGTGTTGATACTAGCAATCGGTCAGCGAATGATCAGCAGAACTTTGATCCGGCACAGTACTATGGCTCTACTGATATGTCGACTACTCCACAAATGACAACACCTTCCATAGAGGATGGAACAGCCCAAAATCCATTTTTGCTGGCTGATGAAAATTCAACAACTTCAATCAGCGATCAATCAACTGATCCTCCAGTAATATTTGAACGTTCTAGACCTTTCGGGATTGAGATTCAAAATTTGCCAGAGTATGTTGTGAGAACTCTATTTGAATAGATTCGAGTTGGTACAATTTTTCAGCTTCATTTGTAATCGATCTTCACGGAAAAGTTGTATGTTGACTTACATTTTCCTCGTGATGTATTTAAACATTCTGTATATTATAATCTTTCTTATATGAGCTTTCTTTTTTAAACCAGTTCATAAGGATATCATCAAATAAAATTTTGATTTTTAATTTTTTTTACCAAACTTGATGTTTAACGGAAAGAGCGGTATCAAAACTCGACATTTAACAAAAATATTTGATCAAAAGTTTGATTTTTGAGAAAAAAAAACTGAGCAGAAATTTGATTTCTAAGAAAAAAACCTGTATGAAAAATCGATTTTCAAGTTGTTATACTAAATGAAAACTTGTCATGTTAAAAAAAAACAACTTTTTATTTTCTGCATTAAATTAAACTGTAAACTGGTGAAAATCAGGAAAAAGTTTGCGCTTTATTGTATCCAATTGGAATCGGTTTTTTGAAATTTAAACAATTTTTTTGAAATTTAAACAAAAATTTAAAAAATTGAATGAAAACTCGACATCTAACAAACATTTTGTTGAGAACACTCGACTTTTATTAAAATAAATTGTTCCAAAACCCAACCTTTAACAAAAATTTTCTTGAGAAAACTCGACTTTTAAACGAATATTTTGTTACAAAACTCGACATTTAGGAGATTAGAGTTATCAATTTAAACATTTAAGAAAAAGATTGTATGAAATGAGAATTTGAATTTTTTTGATTTTTAAACCAAAATATAAAACTGATACTATGTAAATAATTGTCATGCAATTACAAATTTAATACTTTCTAATTTCAAGATATAACAGAGAGTTATCAATTAAGCCATGACCATCTAATAAACAGTCAACAGTTTTTATCAATTCACTCTCATATTTTGAGTTTTTAATAGATTGAATTCTGTCCAGAAATGAAGATCCCATCGTTTGTGTGCTTACATTTTTTTGTTCGGCTCGCAGTAGATGTCTCTTGAACTTCTTTCTACTCAAACTTTTTTTGGACACACTAGGTAACTTGTCAACATTTTTTTTTTCATAATGAATGTGTTGTATTGCTCTGTCTAACTGAGTAAAGACAAGTCCCGATTCTTCCAAAATACTGCCAAAAAGTTGATGTTTATATAATATATATAAACTATCGACTGTCTGATATAAATAGGAAAGATCTTCTAGTTTTTAAAGCAAGTCTTCAGTGGAGGAAGAAATGAGAACAATCTGATATCGACAGGTTTTCAGGGGACAAAAACTGTTGTGTGAAGCAACAACATATTCATCTGTAAGAATATTTGATCTATAATCTTTGACACATAAAGATATAAACAACGCCTTTTCACAACCTTTTTTGTAAAATTGTTGAAAAACCTGACACATAACAGCTGCCATTCTGTAAAATTATTTAGTACGTTCAAATAAGGAAATCAATTTCTTTAGAACTTATATTCCAAATAAGGGAACTAACTTATTTATTATAAATAAAGCCAAATTCCAAATAAGGAAATCAACTTATTTATTATAAACGAACTCAAATATCAAATAAGGAAACCAATGGAATTGCCATGTGCAATTTAAAATCTCATTTGAACTATGAATCAATTCAAGAAACAGCGGATTAAGGATTTTCGATGTTTTACTTGTTCAAAATTTTTTCTTCACTACTTCTCTCTAACGCAACACAGACGTGCTAAAAACAAAGACGCTTTTTCTATAATGATTCAAAAGTTTTCTTTATTGAAAATTTCTGATCAGAAATTCTTTTAAGGAAAAAGTATAAATAGACACATTTTTCTCTTCCTTTTTAAGGAAATTATGTGAAAACAATGATGTCATTAGCATAAAAGGAAATTGTGTGTTGTAGAGGGCCTTAAAATTTTAAGCAAATCATTTAATCAAATTCTCGCAGCATACTCAAGTTACGTAAATGTCTCTCTCCAAATTATCTCCTTTTTACTCGAGCGCTACATCAAGGTTTACAGATTCACAACCTAAATTGTGTACTGATTCTGTCCCATTTTAGTTTGACTTTGGCTGTCATCCAAACAGATTTGGGTGATTTACTGTGTCCCAAATATTTAGAAATGGACAAAATTACTCTGAACCAACTTTTCAAGTCTTCAAAAAAGATAAATGTGGAACATTTGAAAAGTACCAACAACTGAGAATTGGAGATTACGAATTCAAGAACTTTTGTCACCTGAAGAACGATCTGCTGAATGGAGACTGGGAAATTCGAGAAAATCCAGCTCAATTTGAGAAGAACCCAAAAATGGAAGACGTGCTGCAACAATCTCACAAAGCAAGAGGGATCAGCATTGGAAAAAAATCGAAGACTCTACGTTAACTTTATACAGTACGTTCTGGACAATCCAGCTTCAGTGTATGTCCAGATCTGACTATTTCGTCGCAAAGAGAGTAATGAGTTCAAGCAAGTGATTTACATCAGCTATAATATGGAAGAATTCAAGGGACTGATTGAAAATCTTAAAGAATTCTCTAATATTGAACAATGTACATTTCAAAAACTACTGCTGCGCAATATTATAATGTTTTTGTTATATTGAGTAATGAATATTTGGTGATTATATGTATTTGTCTTTCTGCAAACATTTTTTCATTTGAAACTTTCTTCTTCTTAGAATGAGTTGGGATATTGGATGCTCTAGAAACATTTTCTTCAGTCTCAGAGACAAATCAAAAGTTTTTCACGTCAGGTTGCATCACGAGCTTAAAAGGTTTTCATATACAGTTCTTGAGGCGCAAAATTTTCCCAATTTGGATAATTTAGACTTAGAGTCCCAAATTTCTGAATTCAAGTGGGTTATTCATAATGGACTGCGCAGAACAACTCTAACATATTGTTCTGACCAAACAAGAAATTTCCACTTCTGAACATCGCTGGAACGGATATCAGTGGAGTTTTCTTACAAAGATTGATTTGAAAAAAGAGGAGTATAAAAATCTAGTAGATCATCTACCAAACCTTCTTTCCTATATAGAAAATTACAAAAAAGACTTGTAATATATTGGACGAAACAACTCAGAGTTAATGAATATTGTTACTCTGGTAAACATTTTCAATTGTTACAGAACCACATTTTCAATGTTTCCTACGAACAAAAACGTAAAAACTGTTTCCTCGCAGCTTGTAAAATTTGGGACCAAAATGTTGATTTGGACGAAAGTGATCAAAAGTTTCCTTATGGAGGAAGAATTGGATATGGAAACTCTCTTTTGGATTTTTTCTTGGCTAGATCAAAAAATTTTCGTCTACATGCAATTTTAAAAGACTCTGCTGGAGCCGTAAAAACAACAACAGACGAAGGACCAGGTTATTGTTACGTGCTGCCGCAATCACCCAGCTCCTATCTTCTAGGTCATATAACTGCATAATTCTTTTGTCTCTACATCAAAGTTTGTCATCCTCATATTTTTAAAAAACTGGATTGTTAATCATTAGTCAAATATCTCAGCTAAAAAGAGGATGACTCTCGTGTTGTGTTTGATATTGAGTGCTTGGAGGGAACAGTTGTCAAGGAGCTGGGAATTTCCAAGGAGGGAATTGTGTTGAAATATACATTCCTCCCAGCGAATGACTACAAGCCAACATTTCGAGCAAAGTGGAACACAAAGAACTCACATGGAATCGACTGGAATAATGAAAAAAATAATTACTCAGATCTTCCAACCATAATTCATCAGCATTGTTCTCCTACAACCGAAACCAAGGATTGGAAAAATATAAATTCCTATCCAATTACTCGTGTAAAGGTTTGGAAAATTTGGACTATTTTGAATGTCCAAAAGCCTCTAAGTTGATTTCCAACGGAGATACTATCTGGGAATGTAGTAACTACCCCTATCGACACATGAAAACATTGCACTGTGCAGAGAAGAAAGCTTATGCAAATGGAACTTGGGTTCTTAATTTTTTTTGACATAATTTAATATTTGTAAAAATTTGTATGTACTTTGATTGTAATGTACCATATTGTCTTTTAATTAAATTTTAAAATCATTTTATTCTTTTACAAAACCTAGAAAAAGTTCTCGAAAATGAGAAAGATGAACAAATTTTGTCCTAGCGTTACACAGTTATTCTCTATTTCAATTCTGTCATTTTTCTTAATTTTGAATTTATTTTCCTTTTTTATGCTTTCTGTTAACAATTCTTGCGAAGAGACAGTGTTTTGGCTCTCGCTGATGTTTGTTTCTTTTTTATGTTTTGAAGCTTATCTCATTTTTTATTTATTTACATCCTAATTCAGTTGGAACATTTTTTCTATCGTCTCAATGATAGTGTATAAATGACTGAGCATACAGATAAAGGATTAAATTTGGGTAATTTTGTCTTTGATGATAATAATCAAGAACGGCAATCATGGAATTGTTTTGGACAGACTAGTAATAGGTCTCTAGTCGTTATACTGTCCCAATTTTTTTGTCATACTCGAAATTCTGGCCTGTTGTATTGTAAGAATATTATTGGCTACAACGTGTGAAGAAACAACAGTTTGGATTGCAATCCTTTCTAGTACAGTTGGTTATATTTTACCTTCACCTAAATTATGAACAAGATAATTCCCACAAGAGAACAAATTTTTATTTCATTGGTTGGTCCTAGCGGGACTGGGAAATTTCATCTTATACATGAATGGTTAACAATTGGAACTTTTCAACCATAGCTTGACAAAATTTACTACTTCTATCAACATTATCAATCTCTTTATGGTTTAATGTCTAAAGATGTTTAAAATATTCAGTTTAAAGAAGGAGTTGACTTTGAGTTTATTTAAAACCTCCCGAATAACAGAACAAAGTATCTGTTAATTTTTGACGACTCTTGTGAGGAGATTTTCAACTCTAAAGATTTCGTTAAATTTGCAACAGCTGGAACACATAAAGGACTCAGCACAATATATATGTCAAACACAATTTATTTCATCAGAGTAGATTTGGAAGAGATATAGAGTTACAAAATACTCATATTTTCTTGTACAAATCTCCTAGAGATGTACTGCAAATAAACACTCTGAGTCAACAGTTGGGGTTAGGTTCACAATTAAAAAATTGGTATGCCAAATCAACTTCTATTCCTTATGGTCACTTACTTATTGATTTAACTCCCAAAACAGTCGACTCTCTTCGACTTTGTATAAATAGTGGATTGATTCCTTCAATTTTTTTCCTTCAACAGCATAAACAGCAGACCACATTTTTGAGTGATGAGCACACAATATTTCTCTACTCCAACAACGTTACAAAGTTTTTCCCGGAACTTCAAAAGAACTTACCTAAAAATTTGTCCAAAAGAATTTAATCAGTTTCTAAACGAGTGCATCCTAAACCTGCTCCGAGGAGAACTTCAAGCTATTCAAAAACGGGACGTAATAAAATATCAAGACGAAATTCATCAGCTTATTCTATAAAGAACTGGAATAAATAAAAGGAGAGCGATTTTAAGTTCAAGGAAAGGAATAGAACTTATATCAATTTTAACTCCGACTATCATTAACCGTCTTTCGTGAAATGGGGCAGTTTGTTTTGATTCCTCAGCAGCTTTACGAACAAAAACTCAAAGTAAATGTGTACAAATTGGACAAGAGTGAGGAAAAAGTTAACTTCTTACCACAAAATATTGATTCTCTTCACAAGGACATCATCACTAACACAAAATCATTCAAAACGAGTCAGTTGTAGATCAAATACTGAAATGTCCTCGAATAAAGCTGTCCCTCAGTGACTCCATTTTACTTGTCGAAAGAGATACAAATGTAGCATTTACCAATTTTATTTACGCATTGAAGAGAAAAAATATCGAATTTCCAGATATCTATTACACAATACTTGATTCTACAGGGATCAGTCCGAACAAAATTGTAAACAAGGATGCCAAAAGCAAAGGGGAGTTGGATCCCTTTCTAAATCTGAAAAAGCGAAACTTCAACGATTATACAAAGAAGGAAAAGCTGCATTTGGATCAGTTAGAAATCTTCAGAAAGCGGGCGGTTTATCAAGATGCAAAGTTATTTCCTTTCTCCACGCTAAAAATTCCTTTACAAAATACCGTCAAGCAACTCGACATTTTAGACGATTACCTGCATTTGCAAAGTGGACAAATGAAATTTGGTGTCTTGATTTTGCTTTTATGGACAAATTGTCAGAGTGTCAGAGTCTAAAAACCGAGTAAAATGTTTATTAATCTACGTTGATGTATTTTCTCGTTTTGTCCGTGTTCAATCAATGAAATCAAAGAACTCTACAGATGCTGTAGCAGCTTTCAAAAAAATGCTACGAAAAAACAGCATCCCACAAAAAGTTTGGGTTGATCAAGGAACAGAGTTTGGTGGCGAATTTTGGAAACTTTGTAGACAAAAGAAAATTAATATTTATTCAACGAGAAGTGAAACAAAAGCTGCCGTAGCTGAGAGAGCTATCAGATCTTTGAAAAATATTATTTATCGCTTCTTGGAAGAAAACGGGTATAAGTACCTTGTAAAAATCAGCTCTTTGCTAATACAATGAATAGTAGAGTAAATAGATCTACAGGTAAAGTTCCAAAGGAGGTAAAAAACAAAGACTTTTTATCAATATTTTTTTACAAAAATCCGATCAGTCAATACAAAAACCCTCGGTTTAAAGTAGGGAATAAAGTACGAATTTCGAAATACGATATTCCTTTTAGAAAAGGATACAAGTCTCAGTTCACGAGTGAAATCTTTGAAGTTGTTAAGATTGCTACTTACAAACCTCCAACATACAACCTCAAGGGAGAGCAGGGTGAAATACTAAAGAAATTTATGAACAAGAGCACTCAAAGTGTATCATTTAGTGATAAACTCTTTTACGGTAGAGCTGGTTTCTAACGCATTTATTGATTGTTATCCAAATAATACATTGAGTGCTTTTACCAATTTCCTTCCAGAACAGATTAACCATGAAGGAGAATGGGAGGTGGCAATAACTGAACTATCATATCCATCTTTGTACCGGAATATTACCGATGGAAAGTTTTTCTATCTAGATGCTGCAACTCCAGATACAAATTCTTCCGATTATTATACAATTGAAGCAGGACTATATCCATCAATATCTGATATTGTGAACGAAATGAACAAAAAAATTCAGGAAAGAGAAAAGTATTAGAAAACTCCAATCAAACTAAAAGTCAACAGAATTACACAGAGAATCTCCCTAAGTCTTCCTAAGGAAAACTCGTTACTGGTTACCTTCAAAGCCGATCTCTGTCACGTATTTGGGTGTGAGGAAGCTGCTTTCGGAAAGGGAGTTTTTATGAGTGGTGCTGGACCACATTTTCCTAAATTTCCCTACGATATTGTTCGAATTCATACTCTCATGATATACAGTGATTTTGTTGAATACAATATCGTAGGTGATACAAAAGCCGCGCTTTTGAGCTGTATTCCGTTTATTTCTAAAATTAAACATGGAGACATAATATCTACTGGGCATTATATGAATTATCAAAACTTCCCAAATCTACAATTGAAAAAAGTTCTGAAAAAGTTTTTCCACAGCATTAAACTTCAGCTCCGCAACTCAAACGGTGAAAAAGTTCCCTTTAATTCAGTAGGTGTAACTAGAGCTGTATTGATGTTCAGAAGAGCTTCAGACAATCATTTTTAGAAAAAAGTTTACAAAAAATGGTTGCAGACAGTGATTTACCGTATTTTCGTGGTTATTCAAGACAAAGGTGAAGAGGATTTGGAGCTTTAGCACAAACAATTGGGAGGACTGCAATTCCATTTTTGAGACCATATGTTGTACCAGCAGCTAAAAGAATTGGTGCTGACTTGATTGAATTATCTGCGCCAGAAATCGGAAATGTATTAGCTGGAAGGAAAAACTTCAAATCTGCAGCCACAGATGTTGGAAAGAAAACTTTACGTAAACAGCTAGGAGGAGGAAAACCTAGAAAACGACGTATTATTCGAAAACGCTCGCCAAAAATCAGTCGACGTCGTCGAACTAGGAGGGATACTTTTTCGAAACTAAAATGAATACCAGATCAACAAATGATAGTAATTTCCGTTATGGACACTTTACAAGTTCTTGCTTGGAGACTTTTGAAAAAATTCCGGTTTTGAAACCAATTGAATCCTCCCATATTCAAGAAGTTTGTCCCAGTACTTCATTGGATGAAAGCAGCATTGAATTTGAGTTTGAAACATATAGAAGTATTTATCTCGATATGAGAGATATTCATTTACAAACTAAAGTTGGATTACAAAAGGGAAGATTATTTGAAGATTTCATGAAAAAAGCGGAGCATGGAAAACCAGATGTGGGTATGACTTTCACTGATGATGATTTACAATATTTGACTCATGTCAACAACTTGTTACACTCTTTTTTCTCTAACTGCGAAGTGTACTTAAACAATCAACAAGTGTACAATTCTAACGGCATCTATGGCCACAAAGCTCTGATATCCAATGAATTCAATGCTTCTACAATGAATAATGGAGGAATTTTGGCTTGTCATGCATAAGAATTTGAAAAAGATCCTTGTGATTATGAAAAAACCCGTTCATAGATAGGGAAAAAGAGCTTTTGTTGAAAGATGGGGTCACCTTGTATGGTAAACTTGTTCTTGACTGTTTACTTTTTACGAGACGTGTTGTCGAAAATGAAGTCTATCACCAGACAATCAAGTATCAAATAACACATCAACCAGCTTGCTATAATTTTATGGAGACAATTACTCGAACAATTATCATTCCTTCTGGACAAAATCAATTTATTCAGGAAAATGTTTTCAATAATGCTCCAATCAGACAAATTGCAATAGCAACGAACACTATGGAGTCATTGTTGACTTCCAACAAAAGGATTTAGAGACTTTATTTATGTTAATAAATATAAACTAAAATACTCAACCCTGATTGGTTGAAAATATGGAAAAATCTTTCCTTTAATTGTTTAACTGTTTACCCGTTGGTAACACAACACGCTACCTCTTTATTCGGTACCAGTCAGACCTGATATAATAATAAAGTATATTTCTCTCTCTCTCTACTCCGCTCTTGTTTTAGTATTGAGATATACGTTAGACTTTAGCATTTCGGCCTGTGCACTGTCTACTGAAGCTCAGATAGAAGAGTAACAGACTAGAGATCTAGAACTTTAGTTAGTCAGGTAAGCCTTAAGATTATACTATATTCTTGAGACACCATAAGACAGAGGTAGAGTAACCTCTCAAGCTAACCCTACCTCAGCACACGTCTTATCTGGTGCGACCAGTGAGGCATTTCACCCTGGATTGTTATTGTCTGGAATATTACATGTACGTTGCCAGTGTTATAACTACTGTATTATTACACCCGTTTGATTGTTACTGGGTTGTTACTGTTGAATTGTTTTACAGTGTCGTAGTTATTTCAGTATGTGGTTTTATCGGGAATTGTTGAATTGTTTGTTATTTTCTCTTGACCTGTATTGTTACTCCTTTGGAAAGAGGAAGTTCCTCCAATTATAAAAATTATTCGAATCGTACAGTTTACACAATGTGCGTGTTAGAAGTGGAAAAAGGAAGTGCAATACTATAGTGAATGCACTAGAAAGTAACCCAACATGGATACTACCAATGTATCAGTGTAACAAATTTGATCAAAACTTTACGAAGTAAAAACCAATATTAGAAATTGATTTTCTTCTGGACTCTGGAGCAACATTAAACCTCTTAAAGGAAGATACTTGGAACGAAATAAAATACAACAACCCTGAGATACATCTCGAACGAGCAAACAAAACACTAACAGCAGCAAATAACACAACCATAGAGACATTTGGAACAGTAACATTAAACCTAACACCAGATAGAATATCAAACAACAAAAATAAAATACAACACAACTTTAACATTCATTTTTATGTTACTCAATGTAACCACAACATATTTGGAACCCCATTTTTCAAGGAATATATAGAAACAATAAATGTAAACACGAACAAATTAACAATAAACACTAATACAATTCTAGACAATGATATTACCTCTTCATGAACAGTACAAAAGGATACCCCTACTACTCTAGACTATACCCGATTTATAACGAAGAACCAATTTACCTTGAAAAAGAACAACACAAATGCATAACATTTCCGATACCCGTCTTCAAACAAATGCAAAAGTCAAACGGAAAAGTAATTTATAGTTCAAACAGCTATTTCGAACTAATTAACAAATACCACAATCTATCATTTACAGATATAAAAGACCTTACAACAGAAACAGAACACTTCATGGACATATTATTAGTCAATAAAAATCAACACAAAATAACAATTAACGAAGTCTTAATTGGTTTCATGTATCAAAACATTACATTCAAAAAACTAAACGAGGAAATATATCAGACTAATTCTCTAGACTTATTTACAGCATTATATCACTTAACGTATGAAAACGAAAATGATATCCACGAAATACTGAACATACAAGAAATTGAAACAATTGAACGAGTAGCTACATTTGAAAGAAAACCAAATTTCAAATGCAATTTTAGCATTAATAAATATACAGAATCAGAAAAAGAACTTATTCAAATGTTCGACTTTCAACATTCACATTTAACCCAAAGCGAATTTGAAAAAGTGGTAACAATCATACTAGACTACAGACAAGTCTACGCAACAACAAAATTTGATGTTGGAAAGACAAAAGTGAAACTGAATCTACCTATAAAGAAAGATGCAATTTTCAAAAAACAAAGAATAAGCAAAGTACCAATACACTTAAGAGAACGAATCCAGAAATTACTGGACGTACTAAAAAATACGACATCATTGCACCAGTGAACAAAGAACAACTATCTACAGGAAATACATTTACAAATACAGTAATTATATTGCGAAAGGGAGAATCATTAAAGATAGTACTAGATGCACGATACTTAAATAGCATGATCGATGAATCAAAATGTAATTGGCCGATCGAACCTGTTGACGTCGCACTAATGCGCATAAATGGAACAATATTCACAACAGCTGATCTAAGTAGCGCATACAATCAGATACCACTAGACGAAGAATCAATGAGATACACTCATTTTACAATTGGCAATGAACAGTTTTTTTCCGGAATATCTATAGGACCCGCAGCATTTGCATCGATACTATCACACTTTCTTTACCCATTAATCTGTAAAGGAACAGTAATCACATACGTTGACGATATATTCATTCAAAGAAATTCATACGACCAAATGTACGAAACACTCATTGAATATCATAAAGCACTCTTAAAAGAGAACCTCAAAGCAGCGCCTGTTAAAACATACTTTATGTTGAAAAGAGTCAAATTTCTTGGACATATCATTGAGGATAAAAAGGTCAAACCACTGACATCCAGAATTAACGGCTTTCAAAAACTAGAGCCCCCGAAAAGTATGAAAGCACTACAAAGATACTTAGGAACAATTAACTTTCTTGTAAAATACGTATATGGCATGCAGCCACTATTACAGCCATTTAACAATCTCTTACACAAAGAAACTGATTTCAAATGGACACAAGAACATCAAAAAATTTTTGAACAAATGAAAAAAACAATAACACACAAATTAGAACTAACGATGCCAGACACTACAAAACCATTTTACATCATAACAGATGCATCGTTAGGAACCCCATTCTTCAAGGAATATATAGAAACAATAAATGTAAACACGAACAAATTAACAATAAACACTAATACAATTCTAGACAAGGATATTACCTCTTCATGAACAGTACAAAAGGATACCCCTACTACTCTAGACTATACCCGATTTATAACAAAGAACCAATTTACCTTGAAAAAGAACAACACAAATGCATAACATTTCCGATACCCGTCTTCAAACAAATGCAAAAGTCAAACGGAAAAGTAATTTATAGTTCAAACAGCTATTTCGAACTAATTAACAAATACCACAATCTATCATTTACAGATATAAAAGACCTTATAACAGAAACAGAACACTTCATGGACATATTATTAGTCAATAAAAATCAACACAAAATAACAATTAACGAAGGCTTAATTGGTTTCATGTATCAAAACATTACATTCAAAAAACTAAACGAGGAAATATATCAGACTAATTCTCTAGACTTATTTACAGCATTATATCACTTAACGTATGAAAACGAAAATGATATCCACGAAATACTGAACATACAAGAAATTGAAACAATTGAACAAGTAGCTACATTTGAAAGAAAACCAAATTTCAAATGTAATTTTAGCATTAATAAATATACAGAATCAGAAAAAGAATTTATTCAAATGTTCGACTTTCAACATTCACATTTAACCCAAAGCGAATTTGAAAAAGTGGTAACAATCATACTAGACTACAGACAAGTCTACGCAACAACAAAATTTGATGTTGGAAAGACAAAAGTGAAAGTGAATCTACCTATAAAGAAAGATGCAATTTTCAAAAAACAAAGAATAAGCAAAGTACCAATACACTTAAGAGAACGAATCCAGAAATTACTGGACGTACTAAAAAATACGACATCATTGCACCAGTGAACAAAGAACAACTATCTACAGGAAATACATTTACAAATACAGTAATTATATTGCGAAAGGGAGAATCATTAAAGATAGTACTAGATGCACGATACTTAAATAGCATGATCGATGAATCAAAATGTAATTGGCCGATCGAACCTGTTGACGTCGCACTAACGCGCATAAATGGAACAATATTCACAACAGCTGATCTAAATAGCGCATACAATCAGATACCACTAGACGAAGAATCAATGAGATACACTCATTTTACAATTGGCAATGAACAGTTTGTTTTACGGAATATCTATAGGACCCGCAGCATTCGCATCGATACTATCACACTTTTTGTACCCATTAATCTGTAAAGGAACAGTAATCACATACGTTGACGATATATTCATTCAAAGAAATTCATACGACCAAATGTACGAAACACTCATTGAATATCATAAAGCACTCTTAAAAGAGAACCTCAAAGCAGCGCCTGTTAAAACATACTTTATGTTGAAAAGAGTCAAATTTCTTGGACATATCATTGAGGATAAAAAGGTCAAACCACTGACATCCAGAATTGACGGCTTTCAAAAACTAGAGCCCCCGAAAAGTATGAAAGCACTACAAAGATACTTAGGAACAATTAACTTTCTTGTAAAATACGTATATGGCATGCAGCCACTATTACAGCCATTTAACAATCTCTTACACAAAGAAACTGATTTCAAATGGACACAAGAACATCAAAAAATTTTTGAACAAATGAAAAAAACAATAACACACAAATTAGAACTAACGATGCCAGACACTACAGAACCATTTTACATCATAACAGATGCATCGAATACAGGCATTGGAGCAGCATTACTACAACATCATCCAACTGAAAAGAAAATGAAACTAATATCAGCAAATTCCAGATTGTTCACATCTATAGAAATGCGACTATCTACATTGATCAGAGAATGCTCTGCAATCATTTTCGCATTAACCGAGTACGAATTTCTATTGAAAGGATCGAATCACCCAATAGTATTATTTACAGACCATAAACCAATTATCTACCTCTTTACTCAAAAGAACAAACCAAACCATAGAGTGTACAGATTTCAACTCATCTTAATGAAATTTCCAAATTTACATATCATTTAAGGGAAAATATCATATAGAGGGAAAAAACTTAGCCCTCCCTGATCTCCTCAGCAGAACAATAGACGAAGAACACTTTGCTAAGACACGAGACATAACAGTAGAAATACCACAAAACATAAAATTCTTTTTTGCAACACCTTTCGCAAATAGCCTGGAAAGCAAATATAGCATATGCAATAATACAAACGATGAAAATACAGATCGAACACACTACCCCATACTAGCTAACATTCATAACAATTACTTCGAAATTAACATCGACAAAAACGAATATCACCCGATATCATACGAAAAATATCACAAAGAAACAAAAACAAATTAGATACCAAAATACAAACCAAAAATAAAGAATTGGCAATCTCCGACAATAGAAAAAGATGACCTCATTATTGAGAAAAATCAAAAAGGACCATACACAATTCATCATGACGATGATTACCTTAGATTAATAAATAACATAACAATCCAACAAAAACCAAACTAAGAAAATACAAAAAAATCAGATATTTTCTACGACGAAAAAACAAAAATAACAGAAAAACTAATCAAAGAAACTCAAATATTGGACCCTGTACTTCACAAAGTGAAGATGTGGAAAAAACATAATAATAAACCACATTCGGTAACAATGGACATACGTGGAAATAAAGGACTATTTGCATACTTCAGAAAATACAAATCAATCATTATTGACGAAAAATCTGAACTAATCAAAATTGTAATAAATAATCATAAAAAATCACTACAAAGAATCTGTCTACCACTAACACATTTTTTTACTACTCTCTTTAATTTCCAAAGCCAAATACTATTCATTAACTACATATATTTTTATAAATTTTATCACATTAACACTTCACACACCTAGCATATTCCACAGATACCTGTAAAAATAAATGTAAACCTACTACATACATAACAAGTAACACAATGGTACTAACCATTATATCCTTGTACGAATATAAATTTACATTGCCTTCATAAAACATAATACTGAAAAATGAATAAAAACTGTGTAACACATAATAGATAATAACAAAGGTAACACTGATGACAAGAGTGTTTGTAACAAACTGAATGAACAATGTTTCATGCATATACCCGTAACAATCAATTGTAACTAATACAGAGTTAAGAATGTGTAACAAATTGAATAAGGTTTCAGCAAACAAAAGACGAAATGGCACACAAAATGGACTATGAACCCGAGAACCCATACCGAGCAGATTCACCCCTCAGCTACGATGTTGAGGAAGGAGAACTAAGTTCCGGATCAGGACGTTCCAGTCCAGGAACATTTCGAGATAATGCCTCTGATTGTAGCACGCAAACAGAAGATCGTTTCGACAACACACACGACAGGATAACAACTATGAGAGTGGAAGTAGAATGCGCCACTTCCGATCAACATACACAGACAGCGTTGAACCAACCAGCACCCAAAGAAATTGCTCAGGTTATAAAAGAACAAGTAACAAGGAGAAAGCAAACAGATAACAAAAGTAATCAAAATTCCTTTTCCAATAGAACAAATGTAACAGAACAAGGAACGAGTACTAACCTACATAGATATCAGCATAACAGAACACGTAACGATAACACGTTAGATACAGTATATCACTCACCACCTTTACCTAATTACCCACCTCCAGTGCGACCACCTCCACCTAGCGATAACGAACACGAGTTACCGCAATATCACGTTGAACAACGCATATCACATAGATATCCGTCACATATAAGACCGAACAATTTACGCTTCCTGTATGCTGTAACATCTCGAAGCACAAGTAGGAAATCATTTTTCCACCAATCTACCAACGAACAATCCCCTACAGCAACAGTCATGGAAACAATATGGTTTCAGGACAAAAATCCCAGAACATTGAACAATCCACATAACAGCAACTATAACCCATTGTTAAGTTATCGTAAATGGTTTGAAATGCCATTCGATTCTTGGGACTATAACTTTGTAATGGCACCGTTACACAACCTGAAAGACCGTATCTCTGAATTTTTCCCGCCCTTACCCTCAGAGAACACGAATACAGTTAAACGTAGCACCAAAAATATGGGACGCGATAAATACCATCAGACAGCGTACCCATTTCTGAAACAGTTTTACAGTCTCACAGAACGTTTTTTATACGACTACGACTTTGAATTTAGAATACCTATAACATGTACATTTGATAATCTCGTAGCAAAGGCATCACAAGACCTTTCCGCTAACAGCGTTTTTGACCACCAGATTTTTCAACTAAGCTTCAATTTCCTACATCCGACACCAAAGGATGTCCAAAACAATAATTATAGAGTACATGAAACAAAGCTAGTTCACAACTTAATATACTATACGTTTTTACGCGACAAGAACAAAAACACTACGAAAAGTTATATACACATAAACGATCAACTAACGTCACCCTATTTTCTTAATTATGGATACAGACTCAAATGGGAGTACACAATTGGAACACTCCGTAATTTTGACCCGGTAAAGAATTACTATATCTTCCAACCTAAGGAAGCGCCCGAACGACTGCTCATCGTACCTATAGAAGCCTTAGAACCGTGTGAAGAATATCACATTTACCATTTGGAAGGCAGCATAGCAAACAGAGCTGTCCTGAACAGAATACAACTTAACAACGAACGCAAGACTTCAGATATTGAGAAAGAAATACGCAACTCGGTAAAAGCATCAATAACAGATGTGTCACTAGATGAAATAACTGATCTAGTGGCATATTTTCTTTCAAAGGATGATCACTTCATCAAAGAATATCAACAATATAGGGATCGAACAAATCACCCTAAACAAACAGAGAGACTTTAACAAATTCTGCTCAGTAACAATCTTCAATGTAGTAACAAATTTTGTAATTAGAACAATTGCATTGTAACATTGTCATAAATACTTATTGTTATACATCTAACTACAGATGTTCTTCTGCATATTTCACGTGCACTAAATATTTTATAAATGGTAGAAATAGTACCCATTTTGCAAACAATCCTTAAAAGTTATTGAACCCCATTTATACTATTACGACACTTAATGTGTAATAAATTCTAAAAAAACATACAAATTTCTTTTTACTTTTTTTTCAACCCCTCTTCTTAGTTAATTGTATACATGTATATATGCAAAATTTTCCATAGTTAGATATATGCAATTTTGTAAATAAAAAGAAAATAAAAATAGAACAGTGTATTAGTAATTAGAGGAATGAATAACACAGTGTAAAATAATACACTATAGTAATGTGTACAAACACACATGCACAATTCTAACATGGATTGCATGCAATGACGACTCACAACATGAGTCATACCATGAAAAACCTGTCAAAATCTTTACTAGTTTTCCTCATGTAATACATGTAGAAGCTTTACTAAAAAGATAATATTCCGTACACAAAGTATTTTACAATACCTAACCTTGCCTACAACAAATACAAAAAATGTAAAACAGACGAAACATCGAAAATGTTCACAATTCGAAATTTTCATATCCAATACAAAGTACATTTATATGCAATTAACATTAGTATAACAAACGAGACATGTAATTAACAGAATATACTCCAACCATTCTATGTAATGATATGTAATACATTAGTAACAACTAACAACTATGTCTGTAACAAAAACTGAAATATTTTTCTTTGATTATTTGGAAGACTGTATGGTATCCGGCAAACCTTTTAAACAATTATGAAATTACTGTTAATGGGCATCATGCAATGGGACTTTTTTGCGCTCACCCATTATAACGAGAATAAGCGAGATCTGTAGCCTTCAAAAAATTTACAGATACGACAAACGCGAAGCATAACATTGAACTAAAGTTACCCACACTAGTAGGAGTATGAAAGAACAGTTTGTAAAAATTAATAGCATCAGAATAACTCCTGATTTCGGGAGACATCAAAAATGCGAATACATGTTCCTCTTCAGTAACAAAATATATCATATGGCCAAAATCACATGTCACTATCAAGTTCCATGATTATCAACAACACTTAGTTGACAAACTCACTACCCTCGATTTCTCCGTCGAATTACATAATTACAATTTCAACACAACTCTTCCAACCGGAAGGGATACTGCGTATTATACGTATTAACACAGAACACTTATTAAACACTTCAACAACTAACAATATTAACCAGGTAAGTCAGGTAAGTCATCGGACATTAGGAGCGCCACAACACATCGACACTGGAACTACACAAAAGGATCTTCACCCACTGGATGTGGTACTGGAATAGATACTTTTGTGGTTATTGATGTTCATTCCTTGCTCTGTGGGCAACCTATGTCTGGGACTCTGCTCTTTGACGAAACCGATTACCAAGCAACACTTACAAAAAGAAAGAAAAAATTCTTCAGAGAGATATAAAGAGAAATTGACACATAGTACAGACGACTTTCAAAAAACTCTAAAACCCGGAAAGATGGAGACATTGTTGACTTCCAACAAAAGGATTTAGAGACTTTATTTATGTTAATAAATATAAACTAAAATACTCAACCCTGATTGGTTGAAAATATGGAAAAACCTTTCCCTTAATTGTTTAACTGTTTACCCGTTGGTAACACAACACGCTACCCCTTTAGTCGGTACCAGTCAGACCTGATATAATAATAAAGTATATTTCTCTCTCTCTCTACTCCGCTCTTGTTTTAGTATTGAGATATACGTTAGACTTTAGCATTTCGGCCGGTGCACTGTCTACTGAAGCTCAGATAGAAGAGTAATAGACTAGAAATCTAGAACCTTAGTTAGTCAGGTAAGCCTTAAGATTATACTATATTCTTGAGACACCATAAGACAGAGGTAGAGTAACCTCTCAAGGTAACCGTACCTCAGCACACGTCTTAACTAAATCAGCATTCACCGCTCTTTTTCAAGAAAATCCTTTTCATTATCGAAAGTTTGGATTGCGGGAGCTAGAAATTATTCGAGGGGGGAGAGCTGTTGCCTCAATTGATACAACCAACAATTGTAGAGCTTATGTTACAACAATGAAGGCAATGAACTTCAACGAAGAAATTTCTGCGCTACCGAATGATTTCTTTACAGATCATTATGTGCTTGCATTCGATTTCACCTCACTCCAAGATGCTTGTGAAAATGTTCATTATCCTGAACTCAGTGGGGAAAGTCTTCGTTTAGAAATGTTCTTTGAGCGTCCGCTAACCAATGTAACCGAGCTAATTGTTCTCGGAGAACGAATCTCAACAAATAAAATTGATCAGTTTGGAACAGTTGCTAAAAACGTCTGAAGAATTCTGCATTAATCAAAATTTTTTATTTTTCTTTTCAATTTTTTAAGGTTTTTATACTATTGCCTTCTGCGTTGGAACATTTGTTGGATATGTATTTTCATAGCGCAGTTGCAACCCTTTTCATACTATAATATCAAGCTAGGGAATGGATGAAAATTGGGATAGACCTACTCCAAACTTATATGTATACCTTATTTGTGCGGTATTTCTGGGACTATTAATCATCATTATTATCTTTCATCCCGATGTCACCAGTAACAGTGAAGAGAGTGTAAGTAAATCTACAGGAGATCATATACGTAAAACTCCCCAATCTAAGGATTGTTGCTTTTTTGAAAAGAACAAATCATTTCAACTTGATTGTAATGTGAGAAATCTCTGTTCCAAATTAGCTTGCGAATTGAAACAGAAAATTTTTTGTCATGGATAATCATTCTCGTCAACCATTTATTGAACGCATTCCTGATCTAAAATTCAAATACATCAGATCGTTTCCGGCAGATTTCATTCCAAATTTACCCAAATTCAGCTTTGCAATCATTAACACTGCTCCAAGTAAAGAAGTCGGTAAACATTGGATTTTGATGGCTCGACTCAACAGAAATTACTATTATGCGGTTTCTCTGGCTCGATCAATAACACATTACAAATTTTTCGGTAAAAAGTACCAAAAAATAAAACATCAACCACTTCAGAGGATGCAAAATTTGGGTGGATTCTACGCATTTTTTGCGGCACTTCAACTATTTAAGTTTTTCCAAACCAACTAGAACAATATTCATGATGTGCACGTGTTGAATTTCATAAATAACTATATGTAGTAGTGTTCATTTTGGAATTTAAAAAGCTGAAGTTAATAAGGTCGATAGTATATGTTTGTCGTAACTGTTTCTCGTGAGTTTTCTAAACTCTTTTTATCGAATTTCATTAGCCACTCGGCTAAGTGTACCTTAAGGTTCATTGATGTTTAAACAACTTATTGTAAATGATTGAGTAATTTTGTATTTTGATGCTCATAATTTATACTGTGTCCCATTTTATACTATTTTAATACATTTTTTTTCTTTTATTTAACATCCTTTTTCAAAGAATGTACAAAAAATAATGCATATATAATTTTATTTAGCAAGATGGCGCAGTGGGAGCGCGCTGGGCCCAAAACCCAGAGGACGGTAGATCAAAACTACCTCTTGTTATCTTGACTTTTTCCAATTAATGAGCGCGCAAAAGACAATTGTTACGCAATTGATTCAAACAATTAGGGGAACAATCTTTGCAATTGACTGAAAGCTTAATAACCAAAATTCGACATGTCACATAGTAACCCTGAGATAAGTTGGGTAATTGAACACCCACGCCAAATAATTTCACAATTTAATATGACCTAAAACTTGTAAACCATAATTCAACATGCCAAATAATTACCCCTCAGATAACTAGGGTAATTGAAAACCCCCGCCAATTATTTTCACAGTTTAATTTGACCTAAAACATGTAAACAAAACTTCAACATGTCACATAAATACCCCTCTGATAATTGCAGCAAATAATTACCCTCGCCAATTCTATTGTTCTCAAGTAAACACTTAATATCTATACAAAAATTGATATTTTCCCCTCCAAATTTCAGCCATTCAGAACCGTCTCCAAACCTACCCCCCACATTTGCACCGACTATACTACTAGCATATGTGCGTGCACAAAGATATGCACAAAACCTATACCCTATCTTAATACATCGCGGCACCTATGACTAATCTTAATACATGTCCGCGGCTATAACTAATCTTAATACATGTCGGTGGCTATAACTAATCTTAATACATGTCCGCGGCTATAACTAATCTTAATACATGTCGGCGGCTATAATTAATCTTAATACATATTGTCGGCTAATACATGCACATTCTAATACATGCTATCTATACCCTATGTTAATACATATGAGAGGCATCTATCTCCTGGAACTACGCTATACCCTATCTTAATACATGGGGACCTCACCCCACGGGGAGGGTAACTCACTATATTACTGCGGCGCAATTTAATTAAGATGAACTTTAGCACAAAGGTCTATCCGCCTTTTCACCAATTCATCCATTGCATGAGCTCTAGCACGAAGAACTCCACTGCACAATCTTCCGTTACCAGTAAAACGTAACACCTGTCCAATTGAGAGAAAAGGTGTGTCAGAGCGCGGCAAGGTTCCCCAACAGCTGTGATCTATGCCTACAGATACCCACACATGGTCACAGAGGAAATAAAAGAGATAGAGAGGCTTCGTTGTTTTTTCATCTGTAACGCTGTTCAAAGAAGACAAAACCAACATTTCAGAGTTCTATAAACCGCTTAAATTTGAAGAACTACAAAATCAGGTTCAGAAAAAAGAAGTAACATAGCTAGCAGAACTTAACTTGTTTCACCTTATTAGAATCAAAACGCGAACTCCACAATCGGCATCCTGTTCTACCTCTTCTTTGAACAAGAAAAAGCATGTAGATTTTTTCCCTATCCAACTTATGAAAGCAGAATCCACAATCGGCATCCTGTTTTCATCACCCCCCGCCCCCGTCTTTCAAAGTTCTTGAATAACTGAAGTTTTAACAGAACGGTTTTTTGGCCATAAAACACCTAGATACTTCATCATTCAGAATCAGTGGAATCGCAATCAACATTTTGTTTTGATAACCCCGAGCCGTTCAAAATTATTGAATTATTTTTTTCAACAATGCTATTCTGCTCTAAGATACCAAGAGATAGCAGTACATCACGCATTATAATATGAAAATTATGAAAGCAAGCTCCTCAATCGGCATCCTTCGTTGTGCCATACCTATCCATTTTTTGAAATCAGGCTCCACGATTGGCATCGCACTTTCATAACCCACGTCTTTCAAAGTTCATGAATAACTGAGCATTTAACGGAACCGTTTTCGGCCATGCATCTTTTAGATAGAAGTATGTCACCATAATGATGAAGAAAAGGGCAATCACTACTTCTTGATCGCTAAATACTCCTCTCAGTCACATCAAATATTAATTTTAGTAAGACAGTAGGTCAAACAACTGTAATTAGCGAGAGCAGAGGACAAATGAGGTCAAAAAAAAATTTTCTAAGAAATAATTTATATAATCGACTGATTTGAAAGTAACAAGTCTGCAGTTCTGCTGAATGATTTAAATTCGTATTTTGTCAACAAAATGGATTTGCCTTGTGACTGTTTTCAGCTCCTTTTCTATCAGAAAACATTTATAAGTTCATTTTCTACCGAAAGGCGTCTTTGATCCACTTCACGCTCACATGTATAGAGTCTTTAACATATCACAAATTTTTTAGTGCTTTTGCTGCAATCAATAATAAAAATAGGTTTAAGTGAATTAACAACCGTTGTTTGTGGGTTTGAAACGTATTCTTGTTGATATATGACGAACAGAAACGGATGCAAGAATGCGAGGTCAAAAATTTTGTTTAAAAGCGAAAAGTCTTGAAAAGTGCAACTGAAAAATATAATGTCCAGAAAAGAGCAATCACAACACTTGGATTACGTTTTACACCATTAAATTTCCTTGAAATTTTGTTGCCATGCTTTACCCTGGTCTTGTCAAGTTTAATCAACAAATTTTCTTGATACAGCTTGATAAGATCATGGCAAGATCTTACCAAGATGTACCAAGAATTATTGTCCTATCAAGATCTTGGTAAGATAATCCATGTTTTGTCAAGACTGTCAAGATCCTGCATGTCATGGCAAGGTGTATCAAGTTTAATTTCACTGGGCATATTTTTATGTTGCTTGATAAATACCCTTTTCCATCGACAGAGAATGTATCAAAATGATGCAAAAATTGACAATGTAATCAAAATTTTATGTCTTTTGGGAGAGGGTATTGAAATATTTTGGAAATTGTACATTGTAACGAACTTTGTCAATTTCAGTGATGTAGACTTCACTCTCTATGGTTCACAATCTTCGCCAGATCAGAGTGAGTGACATTCTTCTAGAACATTCTCACAGGAGATTCAAAATTGTAAAGAAAGAACGGATCTTTTTCGTTTGTGCTCCCACAGTAGGTATGCTCCTCCCACCCAGGTTGAGGTCCAGACCCAAAATTGCTTCTGATCAGACTTTCCAGACCAAAATTATCTCTGATCAGACTTTCCAGACCGAAATTATCTCTGATCAGACTTTCCAGACCGAAATTATCTCTGATCAGACTTTCCAGACTCAAAGTGTTCTGATCAGACTTTCCAGACCGAAGGAGTTCTGATCAGACCATCTCCAGACCATGGTCCAGACCCAAAATCAGACCATTGCCCAGACCTTAATCAGACTATGTTCAGAATCAATTGCGCTCGAAGAGGTTATGATCAGACCCAGTTGCGCTCGAAGCATTTATGATCAGACCCAACTGCGCTTGAAGTCATTCATGATCAGACTGAAGCGCGCTCGAAACCAGTTCTGATCAGACTCAAGTGCGCTTGAAATAGTCTGATCAGAGACAGATTTTAATTATGAACAAATCTCTTAATTAGCTATAATATCTTCATTTCATGAAACCTGATGTTTGCAATATTTAATTCATGTAAGGAAAAACCAATTACAAAAGTATTGCTAAAGAATACGAAACCCAACTGTTGAGAACAAATTTTAATTACTATACCGTTCAGTGTATATTTCTTACTCAATGGATGAGTTTAGACAGCTTTCCATAAGAAACACCGTGGTCTCCAGCTAATCAAAATTTCCTCTGAAGGGGACCGGCATTTGCTATCGGCTGGACTCCTTTTTTTCTGATCAGAGCTATCGGACTTTAGATTAGTCTCTGATCAGAGCGCTGCTTTATTGTTGCCTCTTGGCAGAGCCAACATCTCTCAGTAGAGAAAAAGAAACAAAAAAATGAAAAAAAATAAGGCGCTTGAAATGGTCCCTGATCAGACCCAATTGCGTTCGAAAACATTTCTGATCAGACCCAACTGCGCTTGAACCGTTTATGATCAGACTCAATTGCGCTCGAATGCGCTTCTGATCAGACCCAATTGCGCTCGAACTCCTTATGATCAGACCCAATTGCGCTCGAACTCTTTATGATCAGACCCAACTGCGCTCGAACCGTTTATGATCAGGCTCCCTGATCAGACCCAATTGCGCTCGAACTCTTTATGATCAGACCCAACTGCGCTCGAACCGTGTATGATCAGACTCAATTGCGCTCGAATGCGCTTCTGATCAGACCCAATTGCGCTCGGACTCTTTATGATCAGACCCAATTGCGCTCGAACTCTTTATGATCAGACCCAACTGCGCTCGAACCGTTTATGATCAGACTCAATTGCGCTCGAATGCGCTTCTGATCAGACCCAATTGCGCTCGAACTCTTTATGATAAGATCCAATAGCGCTCGAACTCTTTATGATCAGACCCAAGTGCGCTCGAAGAGGTTATGATCAGACTTTCCAGACCAAAATGACCTGTGATCAGACCATCTCCAGACCATGATCAGACCGTAGTGCGCTCGAAATTCGGAAAAGACCCTGTAATTTCGGTCTGGGAACACACGGGTGTGCGCTCGACTGGGTCTGATCAGAAGTCAATTTGGGTCTGGACCTCAACCTGGGCAGTTATAGAGCACGTGCCATTACATAGTAAATCATTATGTAAAAATATGGCACGTGCGTCTGGGGGGTGCAAATAATATGCGCCCACTAAGCTGGGGGGGGGGGGGCTCAAACAGAAAAGATCCGAAAGTAAAATGGAATATCTTTTAGAGACGTGTGCATATATGGAGGTTTGGTAGTGAAGTTTTGTAAGAAATGAGGCGGAAAAATTTTTACCGCGTATTTCTTACATCCTTTTGCGCCCGGACTAAGCAACCAGTATAACGCAGAAATTAAACATGATCTTTTCACTCGGGAATATATTCTTATTCATGCAACGTTCATTGCAAACTAAATCATGGCTGTTATTGTAAAACATGAAACCTTATTTAACACTTGATCGCGCAAAGACATTACTGCAATTGTAAACAATTGTTTCACATACCTTTATATCAAGTTTATAATCATCCAATGATTTATGCAGAGGGGCAGAGGTTGAGAACAATAGAAAAGAGTGAATAAAACACTCACGTGCACTTTTTAACGAACCAGAAGCTTGCATTGCAAACCGCCAAGCCCCAAAAGATTCCTTGCACAGAGTCAGATGTTGACATGCAAAAACATTTGTCATTTTAAAGCGTGCCAGATGTCATTTAAAAGTGCAGATCCTGGTATGAAAACAAAGAATTCACGTATGATCCTCGCATGATAAAAATAAAAACTTATATGATCCTAGTAAGATAACTAAGAAATCGGATTTGTTCTATCCCCCCCCAGTTTAACGGGTTTTTATCTTCTATGCCCCGTGCTGTGTTTTTAAGGCGCACGTGCTGTGTTTTTACATAGTAACGTGCTATATGGCAACATATAATATGTAACTGGTGGGCAAAAAAGAGTAGATCCAGGAATTGAAATATAATCCTCTGTTGATAAAAACGAAATCATATATGATCTTTGTATGATAACACAAAAATCCTATAAGATTATAGTACGTTAACAAAGAAATCATTTATGATCCTAGTTTGGTAACAAAGAAATCAAACATGATATAACACCAGTAGGATAATAAAGAAAGAAAGAAACGAAAGAAATCATATATGATCCAAAAATGATAACAGAAAAATGAGTTAATATTTCAGTATAATAACAAAGAAATTGTATATGATCCTTGTATGATAATAACAATGCCACCACAGTACGGTAACAAAGAAATCAGATATAATCCTAGTATGTTGGCAATGAGAACAATTTTGATCCTAGTGCGATATCAAAGAAATGATGTCCTATCCCCGTTTTGATAAAGAATAAAACATATATGATCCTAATATGATAACAAACAAATCAAATATGATCCTACTATGGGGACAAAAAAGTCATAGGTGGATCCGGTTTGATAACAAAGAAATCATGTATTATCCAAGTCAGATGACAATGAAATAATATGTTATTCCAGTATGATATGAAAAAAAAATCAAATATACGAATTTTATTAGGAAGAAATCATATATGCTTCGGGTATGATCACAAAGGAATCAAATATCAGAAAAAAGATATCAAAATCAGAACAAAGAAGTCATATATAATCCTAGTAAGAAAAATGAGATAAAAAAAGATCGTAGTATAATAACGAAGAAAACGTATATAATTTTAGTATGTTAACAAAAAAGTCGTATATGATTATAGAATGATAACGAAGAAGTCATATATTGCACTATTATACCAAAATCAAGTCATTATGATTCTGGTATGATAACATAAAAAACTGCATATAGTGCTATAAAGGAATAATATTTGATTTTAGTATGACAACAAAGAAATGATATATGATCCACGTATAATAGCAAAAAAATCATATATAATTCTGGAAGAATACGAAGAAATCTTTTTGATCCTTCTATGACATCAAAGAAATCATATCAAGTTTTTGTATGATAGCAAATTCATACATGATTCCAGTTTGATAACAACAAAATCTTATATGACCCTAGTATGATAACAAAGATTTCTTTTATAATTCTAGTATGATACCGAAAAAATCATTTATGATCCTATTAATACAACGCAGCAGTCAGTTATGATTCTAGTATGATAACAAAGAAATCATTTATGATCCTGTTATGATAACAAAGAGTTCACCTTTGATCCTTTTATGATGATGAGGAAAGGTTTTATGATCCTAATATAACGAAGAGATCATTTATGATACTAGTATGACAACAAAAAAGCATACTTGATCCTGACGTGATGCCAAGGAAATCAAAAATGATCAGATTACGATAACAAAGAAATCGTATTCTATTATGGTACGGTAACGAAGAAAACATATAAAAGCCTAATGTGCACATAGAAATCGTTAATGATTATGGTAAAGGTTAAATCATATATGATGATCGTGTGCCAACAAAGAATTCATATTTGAATCTAGTTTGATAACAAAAAAAACATACATGATCCCAGTATCATAACAAAAAAATTTTTTATGATCTTTATAGGATAACAACGAATTCAAATATCATTCTAGTTTGATAACAAAAAAATCAAATCTGGTCCTAGTGCGATAACAAAGAAATCATAAATCAAGCATTAATGAAGCCAAAGAAGGCTTATATGATATGACCCTAGTACGATAACAAAGAACTCATATATGATCATGGTATAAATACAACGAAACGATGTATAATCTACGCAGGAGAAAAAAGAAATCATACTTGATTCTAGTTTGATATTATAGAAATTGTAAGCGATCCTAGCATGATGAAACAGAAATTATATATTATCTTGCTATGATGTCAAAAGAATCACAAATGATCCTAGTATGATGACAAAAAAATCAAATGAAGTGCCTGTATGATAACAAAGTAAAATTTTGTCATCCTAGTATGACAACAGAGAACTCTTAAATGATTTTAATTTGACTACAAAGGAATCATAGAGTAGCCTAGTATGATATCAAAGAAAACATAAACGATCTTAGTATGATAACAAAATTTCATATTTGATTCTCCAATGATAACAAATAAATCGGATATGATCCTAGCATGATAACACAGGAATTTTTGACCCTGGTATGATACGGAAGATATCAAACTTGATACTAGTTTGATAACAAATAAATCATTAATGGTCCTGGTTTTAAGAAGTAAAAATCAGGTATAAAACTAGTGTGATAAAAAAGGAAAAATATATGATCAATAGTATAAAAAGCTGACTAGAACCTCAACGGGGGGGGGGGGGGGACGGACACTTTTTGCAACGCGATTTTCTCTGCCCGACTACAACGGGGTGGGACACTTAATTTTTTTTGACCGATTACAAAAAATGTCCCCCCTATTTTACATATAAACATACATATATACATATACACAATACATGCATATATATGTATACATGTATATGTATATATATGTATGTATGTATGTATGTATGTATGTATGTATGTATGTATGTATGTATGTATGTATGTATGTATGTATGTATGTATGTATGTATGTATGTATGTATGTATGTATGTATGTATGTATGTATGTATGTATGTATGTATGTATGTATGTATGTATGTATGTATGTATGTATGTATGTATGTATGTATGTATGTATGTATGTATGTATGTATGTATGTATGTATGTATGTATGTATGTATGTATGTATGTACGTATGTATATATGTATGTATTATGTATATGTATATATGTATATGCATGTATATATATATATGTATTGTGTATATGTATGTATATGTATGTATGTATATATATATGTATGTATGTATGTATGTATTTATGTATGTATGTATTATGTAAATGTATATGCATGTATATATGTATTGTGCATATGTATGTATGTATATATTTATGTATGTAGGTATGTATATATGCATGTGTGTATTGTTGTATGCATGTATGAATGTATTTATGTATGTATGTATATGTATGCATGTATGTGTATGTGAGTATCTATATATATATGTATGGATGGATGGATGAATATATGTATATGCATGTATATATGTATTGTGTATATGTATATATGTATATGTATGGATGTATGTATGTATGTATGTATGTATGTATGTATGTATGTATGTATGTATGTATGTATGTAGGTAGGTATGTATGTATGTATGTATGTATGTATGTATTATGTATATGTATATATGTGTAGGAATGTATATATGTGTATGTGAGTATCTATATATGTATGTATGGATGGATGGATGGATGTATGTACAAACATACCTACATATATACATACACAAGGATAAAAAACCCAGAGTTGTACAAGAAAACAAGTTTTTACCTAAGTATGTACACAATTATGGTCATAATCAATTATGTCCATAAAGGCATGCATAAATTGGTGAAAACAACAGTAAAACAACTAACCTGTTAGTAGATGTATAAAATCATTAATGATATATTAATTGCAGAGTCATCAGATCATGCCCAAACATGTTCAGGGTCACAAAACTTTCCAAAATAAATTGACCAATCGCAGTGCTGGATTTATTATTCGAGTTAACAACCAATCAGAATTGAAAGATTTATAAACAAAAACTCTAAACGCTCACGTTCAGTAAACAGTAAATAAAGAACACAATAGGAACAAAAGACATCCAGCTCATTCATGAGAAAGTTTTATCACTGAGAGGTAACATAAATTATACACACATATCTTATCGACAATTATATTTCGTAGCTGCTTGTTCTTTGTTAGATCCAGAAGTTGACGGAGAAATAGCACTTAAATTTAGACCCTATGGTGGTTTCATTGGAATTGATAATTCAAGACTAGATCCATTATTGAAACGGAGCAAAGCGCTACGACTTCATGCTGCATTGCATGACGCCGCTGGATTTATAAAAGATTGCAGAAACAAAGGCCCTGGATATGTTTACGCTTTCCGTTACTCACCAGTAAACAATTGTCTTTTTGGACACCTGACAGGAATATTATTCATTCTATCAGTGAAAATTTTTCCATTCACAATTGTTTCGTGAATTGGAATGCTAGTAAATTTTGGCAGCAAAACCACAAATATTATTGTCCTCGATCTCGAAGGTTTTAAACTCAAGTCACTTGGATTCATTATAAAAGAACTCAGTTTGTGTTCCAGTTACAACGATACAATATTTTTCAAACCGCCACTTAAATTCGCTGATTTACCCGCACACGATAGACAAACTGTTATTTGGCTGACCAATAACCTACACGGTCTTGATTGGGACGAAGGTGATATACCTTACTGTGATTTAAAAACAATCTGTCTGAGTTTCAGTTTCCGATTCACACGGAAAAATTTTTTTGCCAAAGGCATTGAAAAGTGTGAGCTCCTCAGTAAGCTTTTACAAAAAACTGTTTATAATCTGGAGGATCTAAATTGTCACCGAATCTCAGAGATAATATCAGAAGAAAGAGTTCCCTCCTGTTATATTCATTCAAATGTTCGTTCAACAAAGGACCAATTCTCAAATCACTGCGCGGAATGTAAAGCAAGAATATTTTCACAGTGGACACAAAGTGATGCACAGAGAAGACACATCAACTTTAACAACCTATCTGTCAGACAACTTGAAGATATTCACTTGCTTGACTCCACTTGACGATCAGCCGATTGTAATATTCAACAGAGTTCAGGATCCCTCTCCACCAATACAGAATAATTTTTCATCAAGTGATCAACAGAACCGAGCGAACTATCTCAACAATAAGCCAAACGCTGCACAACAACCTCGTTACAATTCGCTTTATAGCGCAGCAGCAAAACGGTATTTTGCAACTATTACTCTTTCGCCCGACGAGCTAGACAGCTTTAGGGCTTTCCTGCCCGTGATAGATAATTTCTATCACTTCCAACTGTACGTAAAAAATAAACAGAGAGCTCGAGAACATCGGAATCAGTTCAATTATGGCTATGAACAGAACAAACCAGAAGCCTATGCAGTCCCCCAAAGAGCAGCGAATCCCACGTTGGAAGCAATGGGCGGACAAAAAAGTTCCTCAATTTAGATTGAAAAAAACACCACCAGAACGTGAGCTATCACTAAATGAGATGCCGAATGATTTGCGATTATATGTCTTGGAGCACCCCGAAGTTGAAAAAGTCTTCAGTCAACCATCGTTCGATGAAAATGACTCATCAACCGTTTGTTATAAACTAGAGATAAAAAGTCATATTAAAGGTTTCAATTTGTTTGAGTTCTGGTACATGAAACAGTTGCACAGTAAATAATTCAAAAATTTAACATTTTATATCATCTTTGTTTCAATTCACTTTTCAGTTAATTATTTTTCTCCAATGAATCAAAGAGACGAGGCTGACGCCGGTATCAGTAATTTAGTTTTTGATGTGAACAACAAGGAGAGGCCCCCATGGCGTTGTTGTTCAAATTCAACAGTGCCAAGGTCCGAAGTAATATTTTTTGTTCAAGTTAGTATCATTGTCTTAATGATCATTCTTTGCTTCTCTATGCTCTTTCTATTATCAGAAAGCTGTGAAGAGAAATCATTTTGGATTGCTCTCTTATCGAGTTTAGTTGGTTACATTTTACCTAATCCCAAACTATGAACAAAGTTATTCTTACACATGACAGGGTATTCATGTCAATTGTAGGACCAAGTGGTTGTGGTAAAACAGAACTCTTGTTTCGAATGCTAAAAGGTTCGACCTTTTATCCACGCTTTGAGAAAATTTATTATTTTTACAAAGAGTTCCAACCACTTTTCAACGATATGCAACGAGTTATACCAGGGATTGAGTTTCTAAAATACTCAGGCTTTGATATAACAAAAAAACTATCGCATTGTCTGCTTATCTATGACGATTCATGTGAAGAAATCTTCAACGATAAAGAATTTGTAAAAATAGCTACCTCAGGATGTCATCGCAAATTACATGTTATATACATCAAGCATAATTTGTTCCATCAAAGCAAATGGTCCAGAACCATTGATCTGAATACAACACACATAATATTATTGAAGTCGCTTTGTGACATTCAACAAATTGAATACCTTGGAAAACAGTTGAATTGTCTCCAACTGATAAAAGAAGCATACAAACTAGCAACTGCTGAGCCCTTTGGACATTTGATGATTGACCTCGACCCAAAAACCAGCCAGGGTTTACGTTTTTCATCGCAACTAATTGGACCGGATCCTTCTATTTTTTACAATTCGTCCCCTGAAGCAGTCATTACAACAATTACAAATGAAAAAGAAACATTTGCTGATGCTCAAGCAATGGGCAAATAAGAGGAATGAGAAAACCGCTCAAATAAAAACATTACATCGGGGTGATTTCATTTGGTTTTTAAGTGACTGTGTGATGAACGTACTCTCTGGAGTTGTACCAATCAATAAAGTTGAATTAAAAAAATTCGAGAAATCACTACGTAAACTTGCAGACAGGCGAGTTGAAGAAAGTGAGAGGATCAAAATTTTCCGATCAGATTCTGGAATCCGTCTAATTAAACTTATTGCGTTACCTTGTATTGCTTTTCTGGAGCAAAATGCACACTGAAGAGTTTGTGCTAATTCCTCGTCAAATGTATGCCAATGAACAACCTCAAATTGCTCAACTTCTCAACAATAAAAATGTCCAAGAGAAAGCAAAACAAATATCACTGTTGCAAAGAAGCAAGTCTCCACCAGCACCCTCTACCACGCAACAAGACACGCAACAGCAGACCGATAATATTTTGGAGAATGTCAAAGGTGAGTTGAATGAGACTAGAGATGACAAAATTGATACAAAAGTTTCCAGGGAGCAAGTTTTGAGAGATATTAAACACCTTGACAGAAAAAAGTTTGAAAAAGCAAGCATAATATTGGAAAAAATAGAAGAGTCAGAATCTCTATCGCTGGATCAGACATCAAGACTAGCGGTTTATAAGTCAAGCACGGGAATTCTTGTCGCAGATTTTCTTTACGATCTACAACAAACAGCCTCTAAGCTTTCACTTGAACATTACAAAGTCCTGACCTTTCTAGATATCAGTTCACAATTAACTTGTAATACATACGCAAAAAAATTTCTTGCCTTATCACTAAACAGAAAGTTACAGTTGTTTGAGGATGAACCAGAAAACGAAGAATCAGGAGTCTCGAGAACAGAAGAATCAAAAGCTTCTGGCGACGATGAAGGAAGCTTTGAAGATGCAAAAGACGAAATCCAACCGTCTAGCTCGTGGACAAATTACTTCCTCTCACGTTAAACAATTGAACAAATTATACACAAAAGGTAGTGCAGCTTTTGGTAGCATTGCTAACTTGATGAAAGCCAGTGGTTTACCAAGATCTAAAGTGGTTCAATACCTTCAGTCGAAAGCCCCATACACAAAATACAGACAATTCAGAAAAACTTTTCCGAGACTAAAAGCTGTTGCATACAGAATAAACGAAATCTGGTCTGTCGATGTGGCGTATATGGATAAAATTGCCCAACATAACAATGGAGTCAAATATTTACTGGTGGTTGTTGATGTTTTATCGCGATACCTTAGAGTGCAACCAATGAAGGCTTTATATGCAAAAGATGCTGTTGAAGCGTTCAAAAAAATGATCAAACAGCAAAAACCAGAAAGGGTTTGGACAGATAAGGGATCCGAGTTTAAAGGTGAATTCAAAAAATTTTGTGAAAAGAAGGAGATTCATTTATATACAACCGAAAACGAAACCAAGTCGGCATTTGCTGAGAGGAATATTCGATCGCTCAAAAACATTATTCACAGATACCTGGAGGAAAATTGGACTTGGATTTATATTAAGCAATTGCCCCAGTTTGTAAATATTATAAACAGTCGTGTTAATCATGTTACCCAACTTGCACCTAATAAAACTTTCAAAAAACATGAACCGTTTCTAATATCCCTAGCAATTAGCACAAAAAAGTACTAGCCAAAACACGAAGAAGGAGACCTGGTTCGGATTGCAAAGCCAGACGAAATATTTAGGAAAAGGTATAAACAAAATTACACAAACGAAGTCTTCACAGTATTCAGGGTTGCTACCCTTAGTCCACCAACATACAACCTTATAGACGCAAACAACGTTATAATTGAAGGTAAATTTTATGAACCAGATTTAGTCCAAGTGAACGTTCTTCCTGTCAAAGATTAAACATGAGTATTCATAGAGAATTTACTATTGATTTGATATCGAATGCATCAATGGGAATTTTTACCAGTAATACTATGGCCAAGTTTCGAAATCAACTCGCTCAACCATTACAGTTAGATGGAGATTGGCAAGTTGCCCTTGCTTCAATATCATTTCCCTCAAACATCAATAATGTAAACTCAGCCGAAATAGTTGCGTATGTCAGTTCTGGCGCCGAACTTGATGCTTCACATAACCGAACCGGACAACTTCGAAGAATTCGCAAAGGTATATACAACAGTTCAGAAGAGCTTCTGAAAGAAATTTTTCGAATCGCTCAATTGAAAAACTTTGACTATGATTTTGACAGTGTAACACAAAAGTTAGTTTGAAATTTGGACCTAACGAAGGTTTGTCATTCGAAGTTGAAGAAGTACCCAGTATTCTTGGTTTTTAAGGAATAAGAGATATTTCGAATCCTGGTTTTATTCATATAGGTTACAAGTCAGAAAATGCAGGCAACTCTTTGAACAGACATGTTGGAGAATTTCCAGTTGATATCACTTGCGGATCACAGTTAATATTTGTATACATTGATATAATTGAACATCAGAACGTTGGTGATGTGAGAGCTCCAGTAATAAAAATCATTGAGTCTGAAAGACGTTTGAGAAACGGTAGCATAAACACAGTGACACCCATACACCACAAGTCCTACACAAATTTGGATTACAAGCCAATATTATCAAACAACATTCAGAACATACAGGTAGAGTTGAGAAACGAAACTGGAAAACTAATTCCTTTTACTGGAACCGGAAAAGTTATAGTCAGTTTAAAATTTCAAAAAATTATTTAATATGGAGGCATACTACAACAATCAGGCATCTCAATCAATGCCGCATTTTTCCGGACACTACAGACAAAGAGGCAGCGGTTTTGGAGCGCTTGCTGCAGGTATTGGAAGAGTTGCTCTGCCAGTAGCACGCAAATTTCTCTGGCCCGCAGCAAAAAAGATTGGTCGTGATTTATTGGTTCAAGGAGCACCGGAGTTAGTAGAAGTTGCAACCAAAAGAAAGTCAGCAAAACAAGCACTGAAAAGTACAGTAGCCAAAACAGCTCGCAAACAAATAGGTGGATCTCTTCAATCACGTTTTGCATCAGGTCGTAAAATAATTAGACGAAAAAGACGACAATACACGAGACCTCGTTCAAACCAAAAACGAAAAATCTCAACCAGAAGAATCATTTCTCGAAAACCCCGTCCAAAAAGGAGTCGTCTGGATTTTTTCTCGCGAGTGAAAAATGCGAATTAATATTGTAATACCATCTGAAGCTACTCACAGTTCTCTAGACTTATTTGAAAAACCACCTTTGCTGGTAACATTTGATCAATCATTCGAGCAAAAAACAGGACCGCTTTATTCGCCGTCAGGATCATCATTGGAATTTGAAATTGTTGGTGATCGCAACAATTTTATTGACTTACAAAAAATGTACCTGGAGATCAAGTGTCAAATACTTCAAACAGATGGAACGGATTTGCGCTTCACAGCTGGTGACGCTAATGCCAGTGATCTTCCATATTTTGCTAATAATATCCTTCATTCACTTTTCGCCGACTGTACTGTTTCTGCAAATGGTATCAAAATTTCAACAGCTAATGGACACTATGCACACAAAAGTTTCATAGAAACTGAATTCTCTCACGGTACAGACGCAAAGAAAACCTGGCTAAAATGTCAGGGTTACGAGTATGAAGAAAACCCCGGCACTATTCCAGCAGCAAAATCAGATATAAGAAAAAGAACCGTGCGACAATCCGCACGTATAACACTATATGGAAAGTTGGCGGTTGATTTCTTTTCATGTGAGAAACATTTGGTTAGTGGAGTTACGTTACGCATTTCAATGAGAAGATCCCAAGATGACTTTGCCGTCATCAGCGAAGACGCAGCGAAACACTACAAGGTTAAAATAGATGAAGCTAATTTATTTGTCAGGACGATGACGGTGTCAGATAATGTTGTAGGTGCAATTGAGAAGACATTATTGAAAAATCCGGCAATTTACCGTTACAATGAAGTAAGCACCAAAACATTCTTGGCTACAACAGGCCAACAAAGCTGGAAACATGAGGATATTTTCACTAAAGAACCAATCAGAAGAGTCATTGTTGCATTATGCGTTGGTACAGCATTCATCGGTACCAACACCGCTAATCCATTCCATTATCAAAAATTTGGTTTAAGAGAGATAACCATTTATCGAAATGGGTTTGCAACGGCTGGAACTCCAATGTCAACAACTGACAACAAGAGGTTGTACTACAATTCAATGAGTGCATTAGCTTATGTAGAAAATGGCCATGGAATACCTCTGAGTGAGTTTGCAAACCATTATATAATGGTATTTGATCTGACCAGCACTCAAGAAGCAACTCATGACTTCATTCATCCAGAGCTCACAAATTCATCATTGTCTGTCGAACTCAAGTTCGATGCAGCGTTAGCTCATAACGTTGAAATATTTTTTCTTGGGGAAAAATCCTCTACGATCTACATTGACTCTGCAAGAAACGCATCTAAGAACGCTCTTCCCATGATCACATGCTAATGGACGAAGATCAAATTCATCTTCAAGTGAAAAAGTGTAAACACCTCAAATTCCAATTCGGAGGGGTTTATGCCGCTGATAATTTTCCTCTGAACTTTGCAGAATTATTATTGTTAATGCATCACGATCCAACTCTATTGGAACCCACTGGGTAGTGCTAGCTAAACGATATGCATACCCAATAATATATTTTGCGGATCCATTGGCTCTACCATTGACTACCTACAAGGACATTTTCAACCGTTTACAACAGTATGAAGACATGGAGATAATGATGGATATCATGGGACATAGAAGAGACATTCAGTCTCCACTGCAATCCTCAGACTCCCAGCTTTGTGGTTTATTTTGCATATATATTGTTCATTATTTTTATAGTGAGAAATTTCCATTTATACCTGATGCAAATGAATTAGAATTGCTAGCTTTTGTAAAACATATGAAGTAAAAGTTAATTTAATTTTGAAACAACAACATTTCTTGAATATCAATTTTTACAAAACTGAAAGGTTATGAAAGAGTTTGAGGTTTCTCTCACCAAACTCCCGTGGTCACTAAGCAGAATATCCATTATCTGATAAAGAGTTGAGGAGTGTTCACCTAGCATAAGCTGGCAAAATCGTTTCATAGTTACATCAGGGACTGTAGAAGAACGTTTGTTGGTCGTAAAAGTACTAATAGATTTCACTGTTGCCTCACTCAAGGGTTCTGGAAGTTGTTTCTGGTTCTTAGTAACTGAAGAAGTTGATATTGAAAGGTATTCAACAGCAACATGTAGTCGTGAAATTATTGCACCACGTTTAACAAAGTCTTTTTGCGTAGGCTGAATAAGTAATTTGAAACAGTTAACCAGACACGGTATCACCGCAGGTACATAAAGAGAATCGAATATATTATCACCCTGAGAACCAAATTCATACATAACATGATAATGATTGGAGCCAAATGTGCAACCTTCGATAACTGTTGCAGATGAATGATAACCATATGCATAATTTTCAATTGTTGTGTTTTCAAATTTTGGTTCCGTCTCACAAATATTGTACTTGAAACGTTTTTGGAATTTCTTGAAATATTCAGGACTGTTCTCTTACATCGCCTCAACCATAACGAACAAAAAAAAAAGCTAACGAACTAACTATGAAAGCATAAACAATGACAGGAAGCAAAAGGTATAATAGAAATTATTCCGATTCCTCGTTGACTGTTACAGATGTTTTTGGTATCTTCTTCTGGCGCTGAGTTAGCGTTTTGCCAGCCCGTTTTGCTGGACGCTTCGAGTCATCCATTGAATCTGGTTTTAGAAGTGAGTCGATCAAGCCAACTGGTTGATTAAGCATTTGTTCTAGTTTTTCTATGTTCTGACATAGCAACCGAAACTCTCGCGCCGAAAGTGTAATTTTTTGATTGAAATCCCAATCGACCTGTTCACTATCACGTTTGAACAATTTCAAGGATAAATAGGTGCCAGTGGTATGACAAGTCTTAACAGCAGCCCTAACAAGCCGTTTTTCATTGAGCGAGAGATCCAAATGAATGTCGCTGTACTCAGCATCCTTAGACAAAACATTACCCATAATGATGCATATATTCAGACAAACTGTATCAAAGTAATCTGAAAAGATAAATGACTAATACATTACTGTTTGTCGGAATGTAAACAATTTCAAACCCCACGCCAACATGTCTAGACAAGATAACAGCTGAGCAAACAAACCCACCCAACCTAGCGTGTAAACAAATCTATACTCCTCTATATCAGCTCTGATGTTTATACGAAATATGAAATTCAAAAGATCGGAAAAAATATACCCTGCTGAATCAAGACCCATTCAATGTCACAATTGTCCAAGGCAATTTAAAAACTTCCATTCTCTAATGCAACATCGCCGGGCCAAGCATTATAAAGGCCATAGCAAAAAACAGTTTTACAAGTCCCGACCTTTAAATCTAAAAACTGACAAATTTTCATTAGCAATGGATAAATTAGCTCGCCTCCTCGAGTCTATTTATATTTCTCGAGAGCACCCCCGTTCAGCTTAAGTCAATATGACGTAATTCTATTTATAGACATGACGGAATAATGATGAAATGATTAAGTCAAATAAACAAATCGGTCTGCAACAATTTTTTCACTCTTTCCGCCATTGCTCTTTATCATTGTTCAATATCAGATTTGTGAAAACTCTTCAGTTCTTTGGCATCTTAATAATTAGTGCTAGAGTATTTTGTTACAAAACTTTTCTTTAGAAATTGCTTCCAACTTTGAACCTGCTTTTCCTTTCAGTTGCATACCTACTAAACACAAACTTTCATTTCTATTGTTTCTGGAATTGGTACTTGGCTGTGCGGTCTTTATAAAATTCTCCTTTGAAAGAAAACTTTTTGATTTCTTACTGATTAAATCCTGACACTTAGTAGAGAAGGCCATCGCAATTGTTTATCCATCACTTGCAATATGGCTGCTGAATATTTAGAAATTGCCAAAACGAGTGAGCGAGACACTCGAACTCTTGTGCGAATGTGTCACAACTTCAAAAATATTGTCCTTGTGAAAGAAAGCTTTGATTACAAGACAGAATTGTGGCACACGAAAAACAGCTTTATCCTTCCAATTAATTACATTGAACCAATTCTCGAATATACCAAACAGAACGATTTATTTCATCTCACAAAAACGCCAGAAAAATCATCAAGACACGAAGAGTCTCCATATGCTCATCGATATTATGGATGTATTACTCCCATTCAAACAACGAAGCAGGATGTAAAAAAATTGGCAAAGCGAACACGAAAACTTTTCGCAGACTACGATCATGACTGCATTGAAATTTGGGAGAATCAATTGGGGCAGCTAGAAGAAGTTGAGCAAATATCTGGTTTTTGGAGTTTTGATCAGTCGCCAAGTGAAGAAAGAAAAACCCCGGAAAGCCTGCCGTTGCTTGCCAACAATTTTTCTGATGATGTCAGCATCGATGAAACACCTCCATTGAGCCAATGTTATGCCCCCGTCAAGAAAGTCATCAAGTTATCTCGACTCTAAAATACAACAAAACTCATTAAACTCATTGTACATATTGTATTTGTTGCTTTTCACAATGTTTGAGCATGATAATTTTGTTAACATCTCGAAACCAGTTCTTAATTAAACTTTAACTAAAGATTCATCTTAGCACTAGACAAATATTGTGAGACAGAATTAAGCGCTGCTGAAAAACTCAGACATTGAACAAACAAGTGTGCAAAACAATGTTTTAAACAAATAAGCGAAAGTGGACTGGGTTGAAATAAACCCAGCTGAAGCTTGGATTGTAGTGAAATCTCAGTAAACAATCAAAAAACGCTTTTTTATCAGATAGTCGTACACCGTACCAAAATTAGGGTAAACAAATAAGAAGTAAAACTGTGAACTCAATATCACCTGTTTTAAGCAAACAAAAAGTAGAAAAACCGATGCGCATATAAATCTATGTGTTGTTTACACAACAGTCTGCGCGGTGTGTCCCCCTCTACTGCTGTTTGCGGAGCAGTAGTTTTCTGTTGCAGAAGTAAACAAAAAAGACGCGCACTCTGATTGGATGAAACAAGTTTAAATTACAGCTTGCCCGACAATAAAATTCTTACATTTGCTTTTTGCCTCAACCTGAAAATCACTTGATTGAAAAACTTCAACTCTTTTCATTTCCTTTTCATAACTTTATAGTTTTTTTTGCATTCCTATCCCTTCTCTCTTTCTCTTGTTCAAAATGAACGCTGAAACGTGTACAATTTGTCAGAAAAAACTCGCAGATAAGCGCAGCCTCAGACGTCATATGACAACAGTTCATAAACAATACGTCCAAACCAGCCGATTCGAGTAATAGATCTGCTAAGTTTTATGCGGAGCAAACGGGACGAGATTGAAAATGTTGTTCAACTAGACACGCAAAATAGCGCACAAAAACTTCAATTCAGTGCATTGGTGCAATTAACAAAACCAACAAGCGATGAAAACATCAACAGCCAACCAGATCGAATCAAAATTTTTGTTAACTCGAAAATGCAGCGAGTGGATTTCACTGGATTGAGCAAGTCATGTTTTGCCGGAATGGTTGAACAAATGCTTCTTTCACTAAACAACTTTGCTTCGCATGGTAGCGGATGGACCGTGGATAGCATTGACAATGTCGAACTAAGGTTTGTCAAGACAAAACCAATTGTTGCTTCATCCTATTTAGCTCTCCCAGCCAAGCTAGCAAGATGTCAGTACTTGCTGAATATTCGCAATCAACAAGATGAGAAATGTTTTCTCTACTGCTATACCGCTCAGTACCATAAAATATTTGGACCAAAGCTAATTCCGGACAATGCATCATGGAGACAGAAGACAAATCCAATAATGTATGGAGCAGAAAACACCAGGGCAAAACAACCCGTTGGAACATTCATGATGCCAATGGCTTTCCATCAAATGGAAAAATTTGAGCAGCTAAACCAGGTTCGTGTCAATGTTTTCCGACATTCAAACAATAAGTTGATACCATTCCGCATTTCGAGAAATACAAATTCCAAATTTGACCTGGATCTTCTCTTGCTAAGTGATGGCGCAATGCATCACTATGTGCTCATAACCAATATCAAGGGACTAATTCACAAGTACAAGCAAATCCAACAACGCATTGAAAATCATTTATGCCGCAATTGTTTTCACATTAGCACATCAGGAGATCGACATGAGAAGCATGAACAAATTTGTCATCAGAACACTCAAGCAATAATCAGAATGCCGAAACCTGAACAGCAGAACTTTGAATTCAAAAATATTCAGGCACGTTGGTTTGCACCAATTGTCGGTTTCTTTGACCTCGAGTCAATTATTGAACCAGTGAATAGCAATATTCCACAAAAATCAGTAACAAAGCCATTGGAGGCGCACAAACCATGCAGCTATGCCTTGCTTTTTGTTGCCTTGCAAGAAACAAAGCCGTTTTTCTTCGAGCTAAAAAGCGGACCGAACGTAATGGTTGATTTCGTCAAGTCAATTGAAGCAATCGCCAAGGATATTTACGATGTGAAACAGCAACACAAAAACTTTTCCGGTGAACCAACAACACCCAAGGAAGACACTGCCTTGTGTTGGATATGCGAAACTAATTTGAACAAAAGTGCTCAAGATCCAACAGTGCTAGACCATTGTCACTTCACTGGGAAATTTCTCGGGTGGGCTCACGCTCAATGCAATTTAAAACGCAAAACTCTAAATTTCACTCCCCTCTTTGCCCACAATTTAGCAAACAATGACCTTCATCATGTAGTATTGGCACTACAAAACATAAACGAGAAGAACACAATTTCGGTCGTGCCAAGCACGAGCGAGAATATCATATCTTTGCAGATTGGAGTTCACATAAAGACAACTCAAAACAAAAAAGGCGTGTGGACTAGTCAATACGAATATATTCGCCTGCTAGACTCTTTCAAGTTCATGAACGCTTCACTTGACAAGCTGGTGCAAAACCTGCCAGCTGATCAATTCACTTTGCTCGAACAACACTTCGAAATGTGGCCCGACTCATCAGTCAATATGTTGAAACAAAAAGGCGCCTTCCCGTATTGCTATATAGACAATTTCGAAAAACTAGAAGAGACTCAACTCCCTCCCCGTGAGTTGTGGACAAATAGTTTACAGCAGTACGAGGTAACAGTCACTGAAGAAGAATATGAAAGAGCCATTGAAGTGTTCAATTTGTTTGCATGTAGAAATATTGGAGAGTACTACAATTTGTACCTGAAAACAGATGTCTTTCTCCTCGCTGCTGTAGTTCTATGCTTCCGAAAAGTTTGCTATGAGACTTATGGACTGGATTGTTGTCAATACTACACTGCATCAAACTTATCAGGTGACGCCATGCTTAAAATTTGCAACCCAGAACTCCATCTTCTTACTCAGAGGGAACACCTTGACATGGTGGAAAGTTTGATTAGAGGAGGAGTGAGCTCCGTATACAGCAAGCGTCTTTGTCGAGCAAACAACAAATTCTTGCCGGACTATAAACCGAAAAAAATTTCATCATTTATCATAATGATCGATGCCAATAACCTTTACAGTGGAATCATGGAAAAATTCCCGCTCCCCCTGCGTGAGTTTGAGTTGTTCGACAAGAGTGATTGGACAGATGAAAACGCCCAGGAAATTTTGAATCGAATCCTGAATACACCAGATGACGATGAAGTAGGATATATCGTTGAAGTCGATTTCAGTTATCCCGATAGCTTGCATGATCTTCACTCTGATTTTCCCTTGGCACCGACAAAAGAAGCGATAGGTGAATGCTGGCTTTGCGACTATCAGTCTGATTTGTTGGCTGACATGCAAGTCAAAAAACCTCCACAGGTTAAAAAGCTCATCCAGACGCTTTTCGATAAACAAAATTATACACTACACTACCAAACGTTGAAACTCTTTGTTGAATTAGGATTGGTAGTAACCAAGCTTCATCGAGTGCTATCATTCAGACAAGAAAAGTGGCTGGCCCCATATGTGAAGCTGAATACGGAAAAAAGAAAGCGGGCCCAGAATAAATTCGAGGAAGACTTTTTCAAACTGATGGTCAACTCATCGTTCGGAAAAACCTGCGAGGGAAAGCGCAACCGTATGAAAGTCAAATTGACCCGCACAGAGGAGGAAACGCTGAAGTGCACAGACAAGCCTGAGTACCAGTCGTCAAAAACCATTAGTGAAGATCTCGTCACAGTATGCCTTCATCAATCGGAAATACTTTGGGACAAGCCAACAATAGTAGGTGCCTGTATACTGGATTTGGCTAAGAAGTTTATGTTCGAGTTTCACTACAAAGTCATGAAGAAGAATTTTGATTGCAACTTGCTTTATTCAGACACGGACTCTTTCGTGTATGAAGTGCGCTCGAGAGACTTCTTTGCGGAATTCCAACGGAAAAAGTTGGTCGCTGAGCAGTTCGATTTCTCAAACTTTCCACCAGAACACCCCTTGTACAGCAGGGATAATGCACGTGTCACCTTAAAATTCAAAGATAAAATGGGAGGCAAGCCCATTGCAGAGTTTTGTGGTCTGAAGCCGAAGCTGTACTCAATCAAGCTCGCTGAAGGCAAGTATAAGTCTTTTTTCTGTACCACTGTATCTCCATCCAAACGCAATCATTCCGTAAAAAAAAGCACGCATTAGGCATTCAGATAGTTCAAGTTTTTTCTGCGGGCAGGAAAGCTCGGAAGAATTGCAGGTGATCAAGTTTTTTTTTCAGGTCCTGCTAAGCAGTCCGCAAAAGGAGTGACAAAAGATGCCCGCCGCAGTATGACCCACGAGCTGTACAAACGAACTCTTTTGGGCGGCGAGGTGGTGCGTTTGCTGAACACTCGAATAGCTTCAAGCAATCACAGGATGCACACAATTGCTGTAAACAAGAAATCTTTGTCAGGCTACGATGACAAGCGGTTTATTATGAGTGACCAAGTTTCCATGCTGCCCTATGGTCATCGTTCGATACGAGAGGATATGTTCTTCAAGTCAATAATGAATGAGCCGGATTGGGGAGCGGATGACTCGGCCGAAAGCGAGCAGGATCGCGGGCAGCATGCGCAGGAAAGCGGGCAGCGGGCGCCGGAAAGCGGGCAGCATGCGCAGGAAAGCGGGCAGCGGGCGCCGGAAAGCGGGCAGCATGCGCAGGAAAGCGGGCAGCGGGCGCAGGAAAGCGGGCAGCGGGCGCAGGAAAGCGGGCAGCGGGCACAGGAAAGCGGGCAGCAGGTAAAAAGCAAAAACCAGCAAAAACAAAAACGCCAAACGCAACAGTCAGCAAACATTCCACAAACTAATAGCATTCTAAACACAAGTATCAACTCAATTCCCGACCCAGGTTTTCACCAACGCGAATACAGCGAGGATGAATTAAACGAAAACGTGGTAGATTTTGACAATTTGTCAGAGATTTTGGACAGTGGTTCCTCTACAGACGCAGCTTGCGACGGATTTATTCTAAGTCAAGCGATAGAAGATTCAGATAGCAGCCCCAACCTCCAATCACAATTGATGAACAACCGCCAGCCATTCTCCCAGTAACGATTGATCGACAAAATCTGCAAGATCAACCACCTACCAAAAAGAGAAGACGAGCAGGAATTATAGAAAGTAGTAGCGAAGAGGACTGAAGAACCAAACAAAACTAAAAAGTCTTGTCCCATCCTGTATTTGTACCTATATTGTCCAAAAAACACTTGCAGCCGGGCTTTATGGCCCAATTGGCTTTTTAAAAAGTGAAATTTGTACCGTCCCCCCTTTTTGGGCTAGAAATTTCTTGTGTGTAGTGAGAGTTTGTGATGGTGCACGCGTGAAGTGTGAGAAATAGTGAAAGGTGTGGTCCAACGTACCAGGAGGGGTTAAACTGCCACAGCGTGTGACAGAGCACAGTTCTTCCTGCTCATATCAGACTGTATCAAAATTGGTTTTTGCAACAAAATTTGTGTCGCAGTCAACTTATTAAGTCAGCTTTTCCGCTGCCATACATGCAGGGTTTCTCTTATTATTCTTTTACACCCAATAAAAGTCAGATGAAAGGACCGGATTTTTTGAAAAAATAGTTCCTACCCAATAATCGGGTCCATAAAATTTTTTTTCATACTTAGTTGTTGCGCAGGGTGATGTGTAGTTGCCCGTTTGCACCCACTTGAACAACTCGATCTTGATTGTTGAAAACTGCTGGATTCTTACACTTTCCACAGTGGCAAATGTTCAAGTCAATGACACTTCTGTTGAGACAAAACACCACCCGGCCTAGGTTTCTGATTTTTGCTTGAAAAACAAAATTTTCTCAGTTCCCGACACTTAATTTCATAATGATTTAGATAAAATGCTCCAAGTTTAAATAGAAAGCTTTAATTTAGTGACTAGGGATCGAAAAGCAACTTAGTGTGGGTTTTTTGGTATTAACAAATTTGGTATTTGGGTTTTTTTTCTATTGAAAACTTACGTGAGTAGTAACTTTCTTGAACCATTGGAATTAGATTTCAACTGACTCGTGAAGTTGTCCGGTTGACTGCATAGTTGAGTTTTGGCAAAATCTATAAAAAAAAATTTATGGATCCATTTTTGGTTTTATTAAAATGGAACTGCTTCCATCCCCCTCCCACACACACACATATACACAGACATACACAAACATTCACACACACGCACGCACACACACATACACAAACATGCACACACACCTTCCTAATCCCCAACAACCCCGTTAGTATTGTTTATTATTTGCAACCCACAAACGCTCGTGTTATATGATTGTTTGGTTTACAGTATTAATGAACAGGTTTTCTCGTATTATGAAATTAATGGACAAAAAACCTACATATGCAAATTAATTTTCTCTTAGAGTCCGTGTCTAAGATATTTTATTTGAACTAAAGTCTGGGAAATTGCATTAGAGCCAATGTCCTTCTAGCCAAAACAAGTTTTTTAAATTCAGGGTGATATAGAAAGGGATTGTAAGCTATGCAAATAATAAGTTTTCAAATTGTTGTCTCCCCAAAAACAAATCACTCAATTTGGTTTAACAGGAAAATTCGGCACTCATTTGTTGGATGCACAATTCTATCTAAAAATTTGCCTTGATTTTTTTTCGAGAAGGAGAGACAACAATGGTTTTCATTAGAGTAACCTGTTAATCTGAACATTATCTTGAAAAAAGTTAACTTACGGTTGCGCCCGACGATTACCAAATTGAATAAATTCCTTCACTGAACCTCTAGTTGATTGATTATACTGTCAAAATCAGCATTGAACACCCGTGCAGTTTTAAATATCAATTGCAATGAAATTGGCATTTCTTTTTGTAAAAATTTTTTAAACAAAGTCAATTTATCTCTTAATACCATTCTGAATTTTCAGCCCTGGAAAAAATCTAACTCAGTTTTCAGTAAAAGTGACAGCAAATGCAGCATTATTAGTTTTCACTCAACTGTTTGATATACTACAAGATATTTTGCTTTTCGAATTTTAGTACAGAAAATGCCAATTTCTATGATACTTTTCCAGCGACAACCAATTATTTGATCCGAGAGAAGATAAAAGTTGCATTGAAAGGAAAACAAGATCAAATTGACGACTTGATTCTGAATCAAATAGTAAATTAAAAAATATTTGCGACCAGAGAATGAACCAGAAAAAGGATCCGACGACTTTTTTTTAACGCCAGCGGAATCTTGTTTTCAGCTAAAATTGCTACAAAAACAAGCTTCCCCGGCTCCCCTGAAACCCTTTGTCTTGTTCCCCCAATCTTAAATTTTTGATCTGTCGGCAAATTTTTCTAAGATCTTGCCGCCAAATTTTGGTGGGGGCACAAAAAGCCGAAAAATCGGAACATTTTTGGCTAAAAATTGGGTTAGGTTTTGTTAAAATCGGATAAATGCACGCTTAAAATTTGCAAAAGTTAGCAGGGGCGGACAATAGAGCGTTGAAATGGCGAGATATACGGTATAAAAGTGGGACATAGTAACGCGCGTTTGTCTAGCTCTGCACAATATGGCGGGAAATTAGCACAAGTTTGCAAAGAAATATGAACCGAATTCAAATAGCCGAGGTATAACTTAAACGAAAAATTTAAATATAGCACCATAAAATTACTATAAAGCTGACAAAAACCTAAAAAATAGGGGGGACATTTTTTGTAATCGGTCAAAAAAATTGAGTGTCCCACCCCGTTGTAGTCGGGCAGAGAAAATCGCGTTTCAAAAAGTGTCCGTCCCCCCCCCCCGTAGAGGTTCTCTTTTTATACTACTATGATCTTTGAACAAAACCATAGAAGTCATATATGATATTACCCCGACTGCATAACAGGGATATAATATGTTTGATTATCATTTATGATTCTGGTATGATAAAGAGAGTTAACAAGAAAACCATACGTCATCCTTGAATGAAACCAAAAAATTCACATATGATATGACCCTACTAAGATGATAAGGAATTCATATATGGTCTTGGCATGATAACAACGAAATCATATAAAATCGTAGTTTGATAACAAAGAAATCCTATATTCATCCTAGTATGATAACAAAGAAATCATATAAGATCCTAGTATGATCACAAGGAAATCATATATGACCCTATTAAGATGACAAAGAAATCATATATGGTCCTAACATGACAAAAACGAAATCATGTATAATCCAATTTTGATAACGAAGTAAACCTATCCCATTCTTTTGTGAAAACACAGAAATCATATATGATCCTATTTTGACGACAAAGAAATTGTTTATGATCATAGTATGATGACGGGGAAATCATGTGTGATCTCATTATGATGAAAAAGAAGTCATATACCATCCAAGTATGAAACCAAAGCAGTTAAATATGATATCACCCTAGTACGATAACAAACAAATCATATCAACCTGTTATAAAAAGAACGGGATTATATTTCATACCAGTTTGATAACAATTAAAGCCTAACTCATCCTAGATTAATAACCAAGAAATCATATGTGATCATAGTATGGTAGCGAACATAACCAATAAATGATATATGATCCTGATATGATTACCAAAGGAATCATATTTGATCCAAGTATGATAGAAAGAAATCTTATTTGCTCCTAGTATGATAAGAAATCATATATGAACACAAAACATTAAAAAAAGAAACCATGATTTGCCCTAGTATGATAGCAGAAGTCAAAGATCATCCCAGTATATCATAAGGATTTCAAATATTATCCTATAGTGTTAACAAAGAATTCGTACATCATCCCTGAATGAAACGAAACAAGTCATGTATGATACGACCCTTCTAAGATTGCAAGGAGATCATATTTGACCCTAGCTTGATAACAGCGAAATCAAATACAATCCTATTTTGAAAACAAAGAAATCATATCTCATCGTATGATAACAAAGAAAAGATTTATGATCCTATTTTGATAATAACTAAATCATATATGATCATATTCCGGTAATGGGGAAATGATATGGGATCACATTATGATAAGAACGAAATCATATACCAGCCATTTATGAAATAAAAAAAAGACATAAATGATATGAATTTAGGATGACAACAAATAAATCATCTACCAAATGGTATAAAAACAACGAAATCATTAATAATCCTAGTCATAATGAAATCTTATCGCCTCCTAGTATGTTTACAAAGAAGTCAAATTCGGTCCTAGTATGGTTACAAAGAAGTCATATATGACCCTATTAGGATGACAAAGAATTCATATGTGGTCCTAGCATGATAACAGCAACATCATGTATAATTCTAGTTTGATAACAAACAAATATTGTCTCATGGCAGTTTGAAAACAGAGAAATCATACATGATCCTAATTTGATAACAATGAAATCATGTTTGATTATAGTAAGGTAACGGGGAAATCATATGTGATCACATATTGATAAGAAAAAAATCAAAAGCCTTATCAATTTTAAAAAATGTTGGATGATACTGATTCGAAAACAAAGAATTCATATTAGATACTCGTATGATATCAAAGAATTCATTTTAGATACTCGTATATATCAAAGAACGCATATACAACCCTAGTATGATAACAAAGAAAAGATATATGCTCCTCGAGTGTTAACAAAATTGTTATCTGTCATGCATGAATGAAACCGAAGAAGTCATATGCGATATGACCCCATCTATCTAAAACTAGTATGATAACAAAGAAATCAAACATGACCCTAATTTGATAACATTGAAATCATTTTTGATTATAGTAATGTAACGGGGAAATCATATGTGATCACATAATGATAAGAAAAAAATCAAAAGTAGTCCATTTATGAAACCAAAGAAGCCGTATATGATATGACCCTAGTATGATAACCATATCGTATAACATGTGATTCTAGTTTGACAAAAAAGAAATCATATATGATCTTAGTTTCATTAATTTTAAGACATATATGATACTAGTATGATAAAGAGGGAACCTTATATAATCATATTATGATAAAAAAGAAATCGTTAATCATTCATTTATTAAACTTCAGAATCCGTATTTGATATGACTCTAGTATGATAACAAAGAAATCCTTCATGGTCTTTTTATGCTAACAAAGAAATCATGTATGATCCTTGTTTGATATCAAAGAAATCATATTAGATCCTCGTATGATATCAATGAACTTATAGAATAATTAATAGTACAATTACAAAAAATCATAAATGATCGTAGAAAAAAAGAAGAAATCATGTTCGATTCTAGAGTAAAACAAAAAATTGTCTGTCTTGTTTGAATGAACCCATAGAAGTCACATACGATATGACCCTACTTCTCTCATACTAGTATAATAACAAAAAATTCATTTATGGATCTGGTATGAAAACAATAAAGTCATATATGACCCTATTAATATTACAGAGAAATCATACATTGTCCTAGCATGTCAACAACGAAATCATATACAATCCAATTTTGATAACAAAGAAATTTTAGCCCGTCTTTTTATGAAAACACGGAAATCCTATGTAATTCTATTTTAATTACATTGGAATCAAATATGATCTTAGTATGGTAATGAGGAAACCATATGCGATCAAATTATGATAAAAAAGAAATCAATTATCATCCGTTTGTGAAACCATAGAAGTCATACATGGTATGACCCTAGTACGATAACAAATTAGTCAAGTATCAACCTGGTACAAAAACAACGGTATCATCAGTGATTATATTTTGCGAACAATGAAGTGATATATGATCCTACTCTGATAACAATGAAATCATCTATGATCTCAGTTTCTTAACAAGGAAGTCATTTGTATATATATTATATTGAGAAAAAAAATCGTAAATCATCTATATGTTAAACTAAAGAAGCCATGTAAGATATCATTTTAGTATTATAACAAAAAAATATTTCTTGATCCCATTATGAAAAAGAAAAAATGATAAATGATACTAGTTTGAAAACAAAGAAATCATATTTGATCCTCGCATGTTATCAAAGAATATATATAAGATCCTCGTATGATATCAAAAAACGCATATACGATCCTAGTATGATAACAAAGAAATGATATTTGATCCCAGAGTGTTGAAAAAATCGTTATCTGTCACGCATGAAGGAAACCGAAGAAGTGATATACGAAATGACCCCATCTATCTCATACTAGTATGATAACAAAGAAATTATATATGATTCTAAATTAATAACGAAGAAATCATATATGACCCTATTAAGATGACAGAGAAATCTTACATGGTCTAGCATGATAACAACAAAATCAAACAAAATCCAAGTTTGATAACAAAGAGTTTTTATCCCATCTTATTATGAAAGCACAGAAATACTATAAAATCCTATTTTGATAACATTGAATTCAAATATGATCTTAGTATGGTAACGAGGAAATCATATGCAATCGCATTAATCATATGCGATCGCATTATGATGAAAAAGAAATCAAATATCAACCTTTTTTGAAACCATAGAAGTCATACATGGTATTACCCTAGTACGATATCAAATAAATCCGATATCAACCTGGTAAAAAAACAGCGATATCATCAGTGATTACATTTTGAGAAGAAAGAGGTGATATATGATCACACTTCGATAACAAAGAAATCCCCTATGATCCTAGTTTGATTACAAAGAAATCATCTATGATCCCAGTTTCATAACAAGGAAATAATTTGTGATCCTAATCTGATAAAGAAGAATTCGTTTGTGATCATTTTAATGAGAAAGAAATCATAAATCATCCATATATTAAACTAAAGAAGCCATGTAAGATATCATTCTAGTATTATAACAAAAAATATTTCATGATCCCTGTATGAAAATAAAAAAAATGATGAATGATACTAGTTCGAAAACAAAGAAATCATATTTGATCCTCGCATGTTATCAAAGAATTTATATTTGCTTCTCGTATGATATCAAAGAACTCATATATGACCCTAGTAGGATAACAAAGAAACGATATATGATCCTAGAGTGTTAACAAAATTGTTATCTGTCACGGATGAATGAAACCGAAGAAGTGATATACGAAATTACCCCATCTATCTCATACTAGTATGATAACAAAGAAATTATACATGATTCTAATATGATAACAAAGAAATCATATATGACCCTAATAAGATGACAGAGAAATCTTACGTGGTCCTAGCATGATAACAATGAAATCATATAAAATCCAAGTTTGATAACGAAGACTTTTTATCCCATCTTATTATGAAAACACAGAACTCCTATATAATCCTTTTTTGATAACATTGAAATCAAATATGATCTTAGTATGGTAACGAGGAAATCATATGCGATCGCAGTATGATAAAAAAGAAATCAAATATTATCCGTTTTTGAAACCACGGAAGTCATACATCGTATGACCATAGTACGATAACAAATCAATCAAATATCAACCTGGTATAAAAACAACGATATCATAAGTTACTATACTTTGAGAACAAAAAAATCACCTATGATCCTACTCTGATAACAAAGAAATCACCTATGATCTCAGTTTCTTAACAAGGAAATCATTTGTAATATATTATATTGAGAAAAAAATCGTAAATCATCTATATGTTAAACTAAAGAAGCCATGTAAGATATCATTTTAGTATTATAACAAAAAAATATTTCTTGATCCCATTATGAAAAAGAAAAAATGATAATTGATAATAGTTCGAAAACAAAGAAATCATATTTGATCCTCGCATGTTATCAAAGAATATATATAAGATCCTCGTATGATATCAAAAAACGCATATACGATCCTAGTATGATAACAAAGAAATGATATTTGATCCCAGAGTGTTGAAAATTGTTATCTGTCACGGATGAATGGAACCGAAGAAGTGATATACGAAATTACCTCATCTATCTCATACTAGAATGATAGCAAAGAAATTATACATGATTCTAAAATGATAACAAAGAAATCATATATGACCCTAATAAGATGACAGAGAAATCTTACGTGGTCCTAGCATGATAACAATGACATCATATAAAATCCAAGTTTGATAACGAAGACTTTTTATCCCATATTATTATGAAAACACAGAACTCCTATATAATCCTTTTTTGATAACATTAAAGTCAAATATGATCTTAGTATGGTAACGAGGAAATCATATGCGATCGCAGTATGATAAAAAAGAAATCAAATATTATCCGTTTTTGAAACCACGGAAGTCATACATCGTATGACCATAGTACGATAACAAATCAATCAAATATCAACCTGGTATAAAAACAACGATATCATAAGTTATTATACTTTGAGAACAAAGAAGTGATATATGATCCTACTTTGATAACATAAAAATCACCTATGATCCAGGTTTGATAACAAAGAAATCATATATGATCCCAGTTTCATAACAAGGAAGTCATCTGCGTTCCTAGTTTGAAAAAGAGGAAATCGTTTATGATCATATTATAATGAAAAAAAAAAACGTAAATCATCCATACATTAAACTAAAGAAGCCATGTAGGAAAGCTTTCTAGTATGATAACAAAAAATATGTCATGATCCCACTATGAAAACAAAGAAAATGTTGAATGATACTAGATCGAAAACAAGAAATCAAATTAGGTCCTCGTATGATACCAAAGAATTCATATTAGATCCTCGTATGATACCAAAGAACGCATATACGACCCTAGTATGATAACAAAGGTTCATCGAGTGTTAAAAAATTGTTATCTGTCATGCATGATTGAAACTGAAGAAGTCATATGCGATTTGACCCCATCTATCTAAAACTAAAACGATAACAAAGAAATTATATATGATTCTAATATAATAACAAAGAAATCATATATGACCCTATTAAGATGACAGCGAAATCTCACCCGGTCCTAGCATGATAACAACAAAATCATATACAATCCAAGTTTGATAACAAAGACTTTTTATCCCATCTTATAATGAAAACACAGAACTCCTATATAATCCTTTTTTGATAACATTGAAATCAAATGTGATCTTAGTATGGTAACGCGGAAATCATATGCGATCGCATTAATCATATGCGATCGCATTACGACAAAGAAGAAATCAAATGTTATCCGTTTTTGAAACCAGGTGAGTCATACATCGTATGACCATAGTACGATAACAAATAAATCAAACAGCAACCTGGTAAAAAAACAACGATATCATAAGTTATTATACTTTGAGAACAAAGAAGTGATATATAATCCTACTTTGATAACGAAGAAATCACCTATGATCCTATTTTGATAAAAAAGAAATCATATATGATCCCATTTTCATAACAAGGAAGTCATTTGTGATCCTAGTATGATAAAGAGGAAATTGTTTATAATCATATTAGAATGAAAAAAATCGTAAATCATCCATATATTAAACTAAAGAAGCAATGTAAGATATCTTTCTAGTATGATAACAAAAAATATTTCATGATCCCACTAAGAAAACAAAGAAAATGTTGAAAGATACTAGATCGAAAACAAAGAAATTATATTAGACCCTCGTATGATATCAAAGAATTCACATTAGATCCTCGTATGATATCAAAGAACGCATATACGACCCTAGTATGATAACAAAGGTTCCTCGAGTGTTAGAAAATTGTTATCTGTCATGCATGAATCAAACCGAAGAAGTCATATGCGATATTTCCCCATCTATCTAAAACTAGTATTATAACAAAGAAACCATATATGACCCTAATTTGATAACATTGAAATCATTTTTGATTATAGTAAGGTAACGGGGAAATCATATGTGATCACATAATGATAAGAAAGAAATCAAAAAACATCATTTTATGAAACCAAAGAAGCCATCTATGATATGACCCTAGTTTGATACCCAATAAATCGTATACCATGTGATTCTAGTTTGGCAAAAAAGAAATCATATATGATCTTAGTTTCTTAAATTTGAAACCGTATATGGTACTACTATGATAAAGAGGAAATCTTTTATGATCGTTTTATGATCAAAAATAAATTGTTAACCATTCATTTATTAAACTTCAGAAGGCGTATTTGATATGACTCTAGTATGAAAACAAAGAAATCTTTCATGATCTTTTTTATTTTGACAAAGAAATCATGTATGATTCTTGTTTGATATCAAAGAAATCATATTAGAGCCTCGTATGATTTAAATAAACTTATATTATAAATAATAGTATAATTACCAAAAAAAATCATATATGATTTTAGGAAAAAAGAAGAAATCATGTTCGATTCTAGAGTAATAACAAAAAAATTGTCTGTCATGTTTGAATGAACCCAAAGAAGTCATAAACGATATTACCCTACTTATCTCATTTTAGCATGATATCGAAGAACTCATTTATGGTTCTGGTACGATAACAATTAAGTCATATATGACTCTATTAAAATGACAGCGGAATCATACATTGTCCAAGCATGTCAACAACGAAATTATATGTAATCCTAGTTTTATAAAAAAAATTCTCATCATAGTATGATAACAAGGAATCGTGTTTGATCCTAGTTTGGCAACAAAAAAAAGTTAGATATGACCCTATTAAGATGACAAAGAAATCATATATGACCCTTTTAAGATGACAGAGAAATATTACATGGTCCTAGCACGGTAACAACAAAGTCATAAACAACCCAAGTTTGATAATAATAAAATTTTATCCTATCTTTTTATGAAAACACAGAAATCCTATATAATCCTATTTAAATAAGATTGAAATCAAATTTGATCTTAGTATGGTAACGAGGAAATCATATGCGATCGCATTATGATAAAATAAAAATCCAATATCATCAGTTTTTGAAACCATAGAAGTCAAACATGGTATGACCCTAGTACGAAAACAAACAAATCAAATAACAACCTGGTATACAAACAACGATATCATAAGTGATAAATGATCTTATTTTGATAACAAACAAATCACCTATGATCCTAGTTTGATTACAATGAAATCAAATATGATCCCAGTTTCATAACAAGGAAACCATTCGTGATCCTAGTATGATAACGAGGAAAACGTTTATGATCATATTATAACGAGAAAAAAATCGTAAATCATCCATATATTAAACTAAAGAAGCAATGTAAGATATCATTCCACTGTGATAACGTAAAAATATTTCATGATCCCACTAAGAAAACAAAGAAAATGTTGAAAGATACTAGATCGAAAACAAAGAAATTATATTAGACCCTCGTATGATATCAAAGAATTCACATTAGATCCTCGTATGATATCAAAGAACGCATATACGACCCTAGTATGATAACAAAGGTTCCTCGAGTGTTAGAAAATTGTTATCTGTCATGCATGAATCAAACCGAAGAAGTCATATGCGATATTTCCCCATCTATCTAAAACTAGTATTATAACAAAGAAACCATATATGACCCTAATTTGATAACATTGAAATCATTTTTGATTATAGTAAGGTAACGGGGAAATCATATGTGATCACATAATGATAAGAAAGAAATCAAAAAACATCATTTTATGAAACCAAAGAAGCCATCTATGATATGACCCTAGTTTGATACCCGATAAATCGTATACCATGTGATTCTAGTTTGGCAAAAAAGAAATCATATATGATCTTAGTTTCTTAAATTTGAAACCGTATATGGTACTACTATGATAAAGAGGAAATCTTTTATGATCGTTTTATGATCAAAAATAAATTGTTAACCATTCATTTATTAAACTTCAGAAGGCGTATTTGATATGACTCTAGTATGAAAACAAAGAAATCCTTCATGATCTTTTTTATTCTGACAAAGAAATCATGTATGATTCTTGTTTGATATCAAAGAAATCATATTAGAGCCTCGTATGATTTAAATAAACTTATATTATAAATAATAGTATAATTACCAAAAAAAATCATATATGATTTTAGGAAAAAAGAAGAAATCATGTTCGATTCTAGAGTAATAACAAAAAAATTGTCTGTCATGTTTGAATGAACCCAAAGAAGTCATAAACGATATTACCCTACTTATCTCATTTTAGCATGATATCGAAGAACTCATTTATGGTTCTGGTACGATAACAATTAAGTCATATATGACTCTATTAAAATGACAGCGGAATCATACATTGTCCAAGCATGTCAACAACGAAATTATATGTAATCCTAGTTTTATAAAAAAAAATTCTCATCATAGTATGATAACAAGGAATCGTGTTTGATCCTAGTTTGGCAACAAAAAAAAGTTAGATATGACCCTATTAAGATGACAAAGAAATCATATATGACCCTTTTAAGATGACAGAGAAATATTACATGGTCCTAGCACGGTAACAACAAAGTCATAAACAACCCAAGTTTGATAATAATAAAATTTTATCCTATCTTTTTATGAAAACACATAAATCCTATATAATCCTATTTAAATAAGATTGAAATCAAATTTGATCTTAGTATGGTAACGAGGAAATCATATGCGATCGCATTATGATAAAATAAAAATCCAATATCATCAGTTTTTGAAACCATAGAAGTCAAACATGGTATGACCCTAGTACGAAAACAAACAAATCAAATAACAACCTGGTATACAAACAACGATATCATAAGTGATAAATGATCTTATTTTGATAACAAACAAATCACCTATGATCCTAGTTTGATTACAATGAAATCAAATATGATCCCAGTTTCATAACAAGGAAACCATTCGTGATCCTAGTATGATAACGAGGAAAACGTTTATGATCATATTATAACGAGAAAAAAATCGTAAATCATCCATATATTAAACTAAAGAAGCAATGTAAGATATCATTCCACTGTGATAACGGAAAAATATTTCATGATCCCATTATGAGAACAAAAAAATGATGAATGATACTAGTTCGAAAACAAAGAAATCATATTAGATCCTCGCATGATAAAAGAAGATTTCATATTAGATGCTCGTTTGACATCAAAAAACGCAAATACGACCCTAATATGATAACAAAGGTTCCTCGAGTGTTAACAAAAATGAATGTGGTATGAATGTGGCGGAGGAGTCCACTAATAGTAACCAAGCTCACCAAGTATTATTATAAACCCTGCTCAAATATATACATATATTTATCACTAAAATATAACTTTATGTAATCTCCACTTGGAGAACAATCATCCTTTGTTTCATAGTAATACTCTGTTGGCATTTAACACCTCACCAATAGGTGATGATTTGTACATCTTGAGTGACAGCTTTATTCGTAGTTAAACACAGTACCAACTGGTACTGATTCGTTGGCCGTTATGTGTGAAAACACACAATCGCAGTTCTGCCTTATCGCGATTGAAAACAGTTGATAAGAAATTCAAGATTCACTCTTGCTCTTTTGATCACCGACCGTTCTCTATACAACATGGCAGTCAGCAATGGCTCGTTCTCCATTAGGAGTACATTTCTTCTGGGACAAAGGTTACCAGCCAGAACTAGATTGGGAAAAATGGCTAGCAACTGTAAAGCTCGCAATAATGGTTAAGAAAATTTCCAGGTGGACAAATTGCTCCAACCCAAACCAGAAAATGAAGAACTAGACTACCAAACAGAGCCACTTCACGAACCAGCACTACCAGACGATACAACTGCCGAAAAAAGGCAAAGAGAGCAACGAAATGTCAAAAGACGCACCGACTGGCAAAACACTTGCAAAGAAGCAAAGAAGTAGAGAAAAATGGACCCCAGTAGACAACATACCGTGGGACGAAGATTCCCACACAGATTCCATCAAAGATTCCCACACAGATTCCATCGAAGATTCCCACACACGGACCTTCAAAAGTGCACCACAGACGCACTAGTGGAACAACTCAGAGAAGCTTTCATACAATCAAGGAACGAAACATTTGACAGATTTCAATTCTTCAGATGCCGACAAAAAGAAGGCGAATCTTTAGAAGTATTTCACTCTGGAGTCAAGAACTATTCATCAGTATGCAATTGGAATCACTTAGAAGAAAGCCTGGTAAAATGTATTTTTATACAAGGCATGAACAACCAAAAAATCCAAATGGCTCTGTTGTCAGAAAAAAGAACACCTTCCGAAACACTACAATATGCACTAGCAAGAGAAAGAGGACAAGAGAGTAAAAAAAACGATAAACACAAACACAAACCCAAATACATCAAACCCATGGTTCAAAAAAATACAATATATACGAAACAGAGTACCTATTATCCCAACACCCCAATCAGGACAAATACAAGATTGCCGACGATGCGGCAATAAATTTCTTCCGGGACACCTAAATTTATGTCCTGCAAAGAACGAGGCATGCAAAATATGCAAAAAGACCGGCCATTTCGCCAAACTTTGCAAATCCGAAATGCCCCCACGACCACAATACAATATGCAACAAAGACGCCAACAAAATTACTCCGGCCAACATAACACAACAGAAATAACCAACTGGTTACAAGACATACACCACAGAGGATGAGACATATAAATGAAGAGGAATCTGAGGACGCACACGACATAGCAGAAGAGACAATAGACCCCGAATCAATTGCTACATACGGGAAATGATGGAAGACTGGCAAAAAACGGCAAATTTTATACAATCAGTACAGTTCAAAGATGAAAAAATCACCGACATCAACAAAACAAGAAGAGGAAAATTCTGGATACAAACAATAACAAACAAAAAACAAACGTACTGGCTAGCAGACAAACAGCTCAAAACCTACTGGTCAATGGCAACACAAAAATTCACGAACCAGAGAAAACAATAGAAGAATTTAGATGCTTCAACTTGGCAAGTGGACATCACTTCAGGAACATCAACAGCAAAGCTGCACGATAATATTGGTAGACACCAATACAATAAACATCATGAGAAGAGACATCATGGACAAACTCGGCCTACACCTAACAATGGCACCACAACAAAAACAAGGTCAGAAACATTTATCAATATATCTAACACAGACCAAAAAATATCCAAATGGATATTCCAAAAACACCCACACCTATGTACGAGACTAGGCAGATCAAGAAACCATGTATCAAAATCCAGATTCAAAAAAGAATTCAATCCAACACAACACAAAGGTAGACGAGTACCACTCCACCTAACAGAAAAATTGGAAAACGAACTCAGAAAATTGATTGAAGATAAACAAATAAAGAAATTAACGTCATGTACAGACGAATGTTTCATAAGCCCCGTTGTAATAACAGTCAAATCAGATCAATCAATCAAAATCGCATTAGATTCAAAAATCCCGTAATGACGCAATACACAAAAACAAATACCAAATGCAAAGCATAGACCACCTAATGGACAAAATAGCGATGAAAATCTCAGAAGTTAAGACAACAGAGGGGACACTATACTTTAGTAAAATAGACCTCAAATATGCCTATAGCCAACTACCACTACACCCTGACACACAAAAAATAGCAATTTCAACATACTAGGAGGAAACGCCACCGGAACATATCGATTTCTTAACGGCTTCTACTGTCTAACCGAACTCCCCGCAACATTCCAGAAAATAATGGATACAACACTAGACGGAATTAATTCCACTAGCGCATTCCTAGATGACATAATAATCAACTCAAAAAGAACACTAGAAAAAAACGAAAACGAAATAGATAAGACCCTAGAAAGATTATACAACGAAAACCTAGCCATCAGCTTACACAAATGCGAATTCCGTCTAACAGAAATCAAATTGTTAGGATACAAGATTAACTCTGAAGGCATCACACCAACAAAACGAAAAACAGACGCAATTATCCAATTGTAGAATCCCAAAACACTAAAACAATTGAGATCATTTATGGGCAGCATACACCACTTGGTAAAATTTATACCAAATTTAGCAGCACTATCTGCACCTTTACGACCACTACTAACAAAATCAACTCAAACCCCCCCCAAAAAAAAGAATGGGAGGAAAAACACACAATAGCGTTCAACAAAATAAAACAAGCAATCAAGACTATAGTTGAACAAAAACACTTCGACATAAAGTGCCAAACACGAGTTGAATGCGACACAATCAAAGAAGGCCTAGGCGCATGCCTTGAACAAAACAAAATAACACATGGCAACCGACAGCCTATGCAAGCAGATTTTTAAACAAGAACAAACAAAGATACAGCATAAATGAATTAGAACTATTAGCCGTTGTCTGGTCACTCGAACACTTTAAATATTACCTCTTCGGATCCCACTTCACACTCCAAACCGACCACCAAGCACTACTCTCAGCCCTAAAAAACAACAGAGGCAATAAAACATACCAGTGCAGATTAACCATATGGGTAGATAGATTACTCCCATTTCAATTTAAAGTCGAACATATTGCAGGAAAAGACATGGGATTTGCGGACTATCTAAGTCGCCACCCAAACTCACAACCAACTGGTGAAAGCATAAACAAAAATTACGAAATAAATACCATAGAAGCCGTACATTACACTCAAAACACAACACACAGAAAATTAACCAATCAAATCGCACGAAAGCGAAGAAAATTAGATGACGTCACAAATCATTCCAATCCGAGCGAAACAAAACACAGCGCTTTTCACCATTTACACGCTATCAAACAGTTGCCTTCTCTTACACTTAACAAATCATTTATTTAAATCATTATCCAGTAGAACGAATCCCTTAGTTAACTCTCTATTCAGCAGAAAGATCCACATAACAACGAGAAATAACCCAGATTTAAACACGTATACAGTTCCAATTAAAAAACGAGACCGGGGGCCAAACAAGAAGATAACAAAAGGTATGCCTACTCCCCACTAAACAAACACAATTGCTACACAAACTGATGAAACCTCCAACCTAGGACAAGGACGACTTCCACTCTCAGAGAAAGAACAATACAACCGAATCCCTGATATCAACTACGACAACTCTCCCGATTATCTGAATTTACTTTACAGAGTATTTGGAGAAAACTTCATTGCAGAAGCCACTAGGAGCGACACACAAAGCAGAAATTGATTATAAATCATTCAAGAAAAGAACTGGGACACACTCAAACACTTTAGCAGGTACTGGCACTCCCTCAAAAGACACCTAAGCACAGCACCAACCTGTTGCATCCTCTATGACGGAAAACTATTCATACCCACGCAATTACGTAAACTAGTCAAGAATTTCATTCAATGCAATCAGCCAGGACAATCAGGAATGATGCACCTTGCTAACCTTATATGGTTCCCAAGAATCCATCGAGAAATAGTCACACTAACACAGAACTGCCAGCCATGCATCAAGATTTGTAAGAATTTGAAACCAATAATCCCAAAATCCAAAATCGCACATTTACCCCCACTTCAGGAACCGAACGAAGAAATCCCATTGGATTTCGCGGTCCCAATAACGGACGAACAACGAAAGGACTCATACATACTAGCTTCAGTTGATAGATTCTCAAGATACCCACATGCAAAAGTTTACCATAACTGCGACACGGACACAGCAATAGAATACCTAGAAAAATATATAAAATTTCACGGTATACCTAGAAATATAAGATGCGACCAAGCCCAAACATTTAAATCAAGACATTTTTAAATCTTCTGTAACAACCATAATATAAAACTAATACTAGCTCCAGCTGGAGACCACAGAGCAAACGACATGATAGAACGACTAATACAAACAATAAAACGACGCCTATCAGTAATAAACAATGATACCAAATGGTCAAAAATTACACTCGCAGATAAAATCGCAGAAATCATCCAGGAAATAAAAAAAATACCAAACTCAACATCAAAAGTGTCACCATTCACAGCACACTTCGGCAGAAAACATAACACACCTATATCAAACAACACAACACAAACATCCACAAAAAAACCTATCATACAAAGACATAACAAAGTTCTATTTATATAAAAAAAGAGGGCTGAAAAATCCGATGCTCAACTTAGAGACCATTTGGAATCTCGAATCAGATTCAGAAACCCCGACTTAGATATTCAATTCCAGCAGGCCATTGACGAAGAGGACCCATCGGACCAATCAACCCTACAAAACATACGGAAGAAAGCGATCAAACGTAAGAATATTTCCCCAACCAAAATAATACCTGATAAATTAATGTTAACATTCGGTGATAAAACCACAACAATAACTAACACAAGAAAACAAATAGCACGAAAAACACTCGCACGAAAAACACCTGAACCACGAGGTACACTAAAACCACTATGGAACATTACACCAGATGGTACAATTTCTAACTATTCACCAACAACATTAACACTAGACACAAACAGAAAAAACACGGTGATTAGAAAAAGGACTTGGCAATCGTAAACGAAACTAAACCAAGACTAATGCAATTCGTAGCATGCAAAAGAGTACGAGAATATAATAGAAACCAAGAAAAAATAAAACAATTTCTGTTAAGAGGCGAGCCAAACAATTACAATGGAAACACCAACTGGAGACACCTGAATGCATGGATAACACTAGCGAACTCCACTAACCAAACGAACCAGGACCCTCGCATCAACTAGACATCCCTGGACCCAGCAAGAGAAATCCACAACAACGCAAACGAAAACCACAACCAACTAAGAGACAACAAAAACCCATAAGTGACTTCGACAGAAAGTCAAAGGAAGCAGCTATTGCCCAAACAAAGCTCAACAGAGCCATAGAACACCAACGTCAACATTCCCAATCCGCAAGGATCCAACTAGACACAACCAAACTTCAAGCAAATAAATCAATCGAAGTCATCAACTTGGTCTCCGACTCCTCTTAAGGTAGCCCAATGACAATTTACACATCGAATGACCCGACCGCCTTTATGACAACACCCGCGAAAAAGAACACCAAAAATAAGGAGCATGTGAAACGGAAAATTGACAAAATCATCAACCGCATAATCCAATCGCCAACCAAACATCACCAGGAAAACGCACAACAACTCATCACAATCACCCCAGCCGATAACACAAGTGCAAACACTGAACTCATATCCATTATATCGGCACACCAATCAACCCCAGTAGATCCACAATTTCACATAACAGCAACCACTACCCAAGAGAACCCAAAATACAAGACTGAAGATATCAACCAACTGGTAATTACCAAACCACCAATCAACCTCAACTCTGATAAAACAACAAGCGACAACCAACTGGCAAACTACCCACAAAAGACATCAATAGGAGCAATGAGCAAGACACCCAATTATCGCACCGCGACATACCCGAAGAGCGACAAGATATCGACGAACTGACCGAAATAGTCCATATGGAAGAAGACAACTGTGACACCGCGACACCTAGTTCAATTTCCTCATTGAATACGGAAGACATTGCAGCCCTTGATAAACTCTTTGACCAAAGCCAAAGATTCGTAAAGAGGAGAGTATGGTGGAGGAGTCCACTATCAGTAACCAAGCTCACCAAGTATTATTATAAACACTGCTAAACTATATACATATATTTATCACATGTAATCTCCACTTGGAGGACAATCATCCTTTGTTTCATAGTATTACTCTGTTGGCATTTAACACCTCAGCAATAGGTGATGATTTGTACATCATGAGTGACAGCTTTATTCGTAGTTAAACACAGTACCAACTGGTACTGATTCGTTGGCCGTTAGGTGTGAAAACACACAATCGCAGTTCTGCCTTAATTGAAAACAGTTGGTAAGAAATTCAAGATTCACTCTTGCTCTTTTGATCACCGACCGTTCTCTATACAAAAATGACAACAAAGAAATCATACATGATCCTAATTTGATCACAATGAAATCATATTTGATTATAGTAAGGTAACGGGGAAATCATATGTGATCACATAATGATCAGAAAAAACCAAAAGCCATCCATTCATAAATCCAAAGAAGCCATAAATGATATGACCCTTGTATGATAACCAAAAAGTCATACACAAGGTGATTCTAGTTTGACTAAAAAAAGAAATCAAATTTGATCTTAGTTTCATAATATTGAAACCATATATGGTACTAATATGATAAAGAGGAAATCTTGTATGATCATATCATGATCAAAAAGAAATCATTAATCATTCATTTATTAAACTTCAGAAGCCGTATTTGATATGACTCCAGTACGATAACGAAATCGTTCATTAATGTTTTTTGTCAACAGAGAAAACATGTATGATCCTTGTTTGATATCAAAGAAATCATATTAGATCCTCGTATGATATCAAAAAACTTATAGTATAATTACTAGTATAATCACAAAAAATTATAGATGATCATAGAAAAAAAGGAAGAAAACAAGTTCGATTCTAGAGTAAAAACAAATATATTGTCTGTCATGTTTGAATGAACCCAAAGAGGTCACACACGATATGACCTTACTTATATCACACTAGTATGATCACAAAGAATTCATTTATGGTACTGGTATGAAAACAATTAAGTCATTTATGACCCTATTAATATTACAGAGAAATCATACATTGTCCTAGCATGTCAAAGACGGAATCATACATAATCCTGGTTTTTTTAAAAAAAAATTCTCATCATAGTATGATAACAAGGAATCGTATTTGATCCTAATGTGTCAACAATAAAGTTAGATATGAGCCTATTAAGATGACAAAGAAATCATATATGACCCGTTAAAGATGACAGACAAATCTTACATGATCCTAGCATGATAAAAACGAAATCACACACGATCCAAGTTTGATAAGAAAGAAATTCTATTCAGCTTTTTATGAAAACACATAAATCCTATATAATCCTGTTTTTATAACATTGAAATCAAATATGATCTTAGTATGGTAACGAGGAAATCATATGCGATCGCATTGTGATAAAAAAGAAATCAAATATCATCAGTTTTTGAAACCATAGAAGTCATACATGGTATGACCTAGTACGATAAAAATTAAATCAAATATCAACCTGGTAAAAAACAGCCATATCATAAGTGATTAGTTTTTGAGAGCCAAAAAGTGATATAAGATCCTACTTTGATAACAAAGAACTCACCTATGATCCTAGTTTGATAACAAAGAAATCATATATGATCCCAGTTTCATAACAAGGACATCATTTATGATCATAGTATGATAAAGAGGAAATAGTTTATGATAATATTAAAATGAGAAAGAAATCCCAAATCATCCATATATTAAACTAAAGAAGCAATGTAAGATATCATTCTAGTATGATAACAAAAAAACATTTTATGGTCCTATTATGAAAACAAAAAAATGATGAATGATACTAGTTCGAAAACAAAGAAATCATATTAGATCCTCATATGATAACAAAGAATTCATATTAGATACTCGTATGATATCAAAGAAAGCATATACAACCCTAGTTTGATAACAAAGAAATGATATATGATCATAGAGAGTTAACAAAATTGTTATCTGTCACGCATGAATGAAACCGAAGAAGTCATATGCGATATGACCCCATCTATTTCAAAATAGTATGATAACAAAGAAATCATACATTATCCTAATTTGATAACAATGGAATCATATTTGATTATAGTGACGTAACGGGGAAATTGTATGAGATCAAATTATGATAATGAAAAAAATCAAAAGCCATCCATTTATGAAACCAAAGAAGCCATCTATGATATGACCTTAGTTTGATACCCAATAAATCGTATACCATGTGATTCTAGTTTAGCAAAAAAGAAATCATATTTGATCTTAGTTTCATAATTTTGAAACCGTATGTGGTACTAGTATGATAAAGAGGAAATCTTGTATAATCATATTATGATCAAAAGGAAATTGTTAATCATTCATGTATTAAATTTCAGAAGCCGTATTTGATATGACTCTAGAATTGTCACAAATAAATCTTTCATGATCTTTTTATGTTATCAAAGAAATCATGTATGATCCTTGCTCGAGATCAAAGCAATCATATTAGATCCTCGTATGATATCAATCAACTTTTAGTGTAATTAGTAGTGTGATTAGAAAAAATCAAAAATGATCCTAGAAAAAGGAAGAAATCATGTTCGATTCTAGAATAATAACAAAATTGTTGTCTGTCAAGTTTAAGTGAACCCAAAGAAGTCACATACGATATGACCTTGCTTATCTCACACTCCTAATATTACAGAGAAATCATACATTGTCCTAGCATGTCAACAACGAACTCATATGTAATCCTAATTTTATTTTGAAAAATTCTTATCATAGTATGATAAAAAGGAATCACATATGGTCCTAGAATGGCAACAAAAAAATTAGATATGACCCTACTAAAATGACCAAGAAATCATATATGTCCATATTAAGATGACAGAGAAATCTTACATGGTCCTAGCATGATAACAACGAAATCATATTCGATCCAAATTTGATAACAAAGGAATGTTATCCCATCTTATCAAGAAAACACAGAAACCATATATAATCCTATTTTAAAACATTAAAATCAAATATGATCTTAGAATGGTAACGAGAAAATCATATGCGATCGCAATATGATTAAAAAGAAATGAAATATGCGTTTTTGAAACCATAGAATTCATACATGGTATGATCCTAGTACGATAAATCAAATATCAACCTGGTATACAAACAACGATATCATAAGTGATAAATGATCTTGCTTTGATAACAAACAAATCACCTATGATCCTAGTTTGATTACAAGGAAATCAAATATGATCCCAGTTTCATAACAAGGAAATCAATTGTGATCCTAGTATGGTAAACAGAAAAACATTTATGATGATATTATAATGAGAAAAAAATCGTAAATCATCCATATATTAAACTAAAGAAGCAATGTAAGATATAATTCTAGTATGATAACAAAAAAATATTTCATGATCCCATTATGAGAACAAAAAAATGATGAATGATACTAGTTCGAAAACAAAGAAATCATATTAGATAAAAGAAGATTTCATATTAGATCCTCGTTTGACATCAAAAAACGCAAATACGACCCTAATATGATAACAAAGGTTCCTCGAGTGTTAACAAAATTGTTATCTGTCACGCATGAATGAAACCGAAGAAGTCATATACGATATGACCCCGTCTATCTCATACTAGTATGAATATGGTGGAGGAGTCCACTAATAGTAACCAAGCTCACCTTATAAAAAGAACAATATCATAAATGACTATATTTTGACGGCAAAGAAGTAATATATGATCCTATGATCATATTATAATGAGATATAATGAGAAAGAAATGATATATGATCCTAGAGTGTTAACGAAACTGTTATATGTCACGCATGGATGAAACCGAAGAAGTCACAAACGATATGACCCCATCTATCTCATACTATTATGATAACGAAGAAGTTATAAGTGATCTTAATTTGATAACAATGAAATCATATTTGATAATAGTAAGGTAAGTGGAATCATATGTGATCATATATTGATAAGAAAAAAATCAAAAGACATCCATTTATGAAACCAAAGAAGCCATATATGATATATTACTAGTATGATAACAAAAAATATTTCATAATCCCAGTTTAAAAACCAAAAAATTTTGAATGATACTGATTCGAAAACAAAGAATTCATATTAGATCCTCGTATGATATCAAAGATTTCTTATTAGATACTCGTATGATATCAAAGAACGCATAAACAACCCTAGTATGATAACAAAGAACTGATATATTATCCTAGAGTGTTAATAAAATTGTTATCTGTCACGCATGGATGAAACTGAAGAAGTCACATACGATATGACCACATCTATCTCATGCTAGTATGATAACAAAGAAAACATACATGATCTTAATTTGATAACAATGAAATGATATTTGATTATAGTAAGGTAACGGGAAATCATATGTGATCTTATCTTGATAAAAAAAAACAAAAGCCATCCATTTATGAAACCAAATTGGCCATATATGATATGACCCTAGTATGATAACAAAAAATATTTCCTGATCCCATTATGAAACCAAAAAAATAATGAATGATACTAGTTCGAAAACAAAGAAATCGTATTAGATCCTCGTATGATATCAAAGAATTCATATAAGATACTCGTATGATATCAAAGAACGCATATACGACACTAGTATGATAACAAAGATATGATATATGATCCTAGAGTTTTAACAAAATTGTTATCTGTTACGCCTGAATGAAAACGAAGAAGTCTTATACGATATGAAACCATATTTTTCATGCTAGAATGATAACAAAGAATTTATATTTGATTCTAATATGACAACAAAGAAACAATATATGACCTTTTAAGATGACAGAGTATTCATATAAGGTCCTAGCATGATAACAACGAAATCATATATAATCCAAGTTTGATAATAAAGAACCCTTATCCCATCAAAATGTGAAAACACAGAAACCATATATAATCCTATTTTAAAAACATTGAAATCAAATATGATCTTAGTATGATAAAGAGAAAATCATATGCGATCGCATTATGATTAAAAAGAAATGAAATATCCGTTTTTGAAACCATAGAATTCATACATGGTATGATCCTAATACGATAAAAAATAAATCAAATATCAACCTGGTATACAAACAACGGTATCATAAGTGGCAAGTGATCTTACTTTGATAACAAACAAATCACATATGATCCTAGTTTGATTACAAAGAAATCAAATATGATCCCAGTTTTATAACAAGGAAATCATTCGTGATCCTAGTATGATAACAAGAAAATCGTTTATGGTCGTATTATAACGAGAAAAGAATCGTAAATCATCCATATATTAAACTAAAGAAGCAATGTAAGATATCATTCTAGTATGATAACAAAAAAATATTATAAAAACAACAATATCATAAGTGACTATATTTTGACAACAAAGAAGTAATATATGATCCTACGATCATATTATAATGAGAAAGAATGCGTAAATCATCCATCAATTAAAATAAAGAATTCATTTAAGATACCATTCTAGTTTGTTAGCAAAAAATGTTTCTAGATCCCATTATGAAAACAAAAAAGTGATGAATGATACGACCCTGGTATGATAACAAAGAAATGATATATGATCCTAGAGTGTTATCAAAATTGTTATCTGTGACGCATGGATGAAACCAAAGAAGTCACATACGATATGTTCCCATCTATCTCATACTATTATGATAACAAAGAAGTTATGATCTTAATTTGAAAACAATGAAATCATATTTGATAATAGTAAGGTAACGGGAATCATATGTGATCATATATTGATAAGAAAAAAATCAAAAGTCATCCATTTATGAAACCAAAGAAGCCATATATGATATATTACTAGTATGATAACAAAAAATATTTCATGATCCCATTTTAAAAACCAAAAAATTATGAATGATAATGATTCGAAAACAAAGAATTCATATTAGATCCTCGTATGATATCAAAGAATTCATATTAGATACTCGTATGATATCAAAGAACGGATATACGACCCTAGTATGATAACAAAGAAATGATATATGATCCTAGAGTGTTAACAAAATTGTTATCTGTCAAGCCTGAATGAAAACGAAGAAGTCATATACGATATGACCCCATCTTTTTCATGCTAGAATGATAACAAAGAAATCATACATGATCTTAATTTGATAACAATGAAATAATTTTTGATTATAGTAAGGTAACGGGAAATCATATGTGTATTTTTTTTGATAAAAAAACCAAAAGCCATCCATTTATGAAACCAAAGAGGCCATATATGATATGACCCTAGTATGATAACAAAAAATATTCCCTGATCCCATTATAGAACCAAAAAAATAATGAATTATACTAGTTCGAAAACAAAGAAATCATATTAGATCCTCGTATGATATCAAAGAATTCATATTAGATACTCGTATGATATCAAAGAACGGATATACGACCCTAGTATGATAACAAAGAAATGATATATGATCCTAGAGTGTTAACAAAATTGTTATCTGTCAAGCCTGAATGAAAACGAAGAAATCATATACGATATGACCCCATCTTTTTCATGCTAGAATGATAACAAAGAAGTTGTTTTTGTTTCTAATATGACAACAAAGAAAAAATATATGACATTTTTAAGATGACAGTGTTATCATATAAGGTCCTAGCACGATAAAAACGAATTCATGTATAATCCAAGTTTGATAAAAAAGAACCCTTATCCCATCATAATATGAAAACACAGAAACCATATATAATCCTATTTTAATAACATTGAAATCAAATATGATCTAAGTATGGTAACAAGGAAATCATATGCGATCGCATTATGATAAAAAACAAACCAAATATTATCCGTTTTTGAATCCATAGAAGACAAATATGGTATGACACTAGTATGATAACAAAAAATCAAATATCAAACTGATATAAGAACAACGTATCATAAGTGATTATGTTTTGAGAACAAAGAAGTGATATATGATCCTACTTTGATAACAAAGAAATCTCCTATGATCCTAATTTGAAAACGAAGAAATCATATATGGTCCCAGTTTCATAACAAGGAAGTCATCTGTGATCCTAGTATGATAAAGAGGAAATCGTTTATGATCATATTATAATGGGAAAGAAATCGCAAGTCATCCATATATTAAATTAAACAAGCCATGTAAGATATGTTTCTAGTATAATAACAATGAAATCTGTCATGATCCCATTATGAAAACTAAAAAATGATGCATTATACTAGTTCGAAAACATAGAAATCATATTAGATCCTCGTATGACATCAAATAATTCATATTAGATCCTCGTATGATATCAAAGATCTCATATACGACCCCAGTATCGTAACAAAGAAAAATATAGGTACCTCGAGTGTTAACAAAATTATTAACTGTCATGCATGACTGAAACCAAAGAATTCATATACGATATGACCTCATCTGTCTCATACTAGTATGATAACAAAGAAGTTATATATGATTCTAATATGATAACAAAGATATCATATGTAAATCTATTAAGATGACAGAGAAATCTTATATTGTCCTAGCATAACAATGAAATCATCTATAATCCTAGTTTGATTAAAAAAGTCTTCTCTCAACCTAGTGTGATAGGAGGGAATTATATATGATCCTAGTTTGATACCAATGGAAACAATATACTATTAAGATGACAAAAAAATCAGATGTTTTCCTAGCATGATAACAACGAAATCATGTATAATCCAAGTTTGATAACAAAGAACCGTTAACCCATCATAATATGAAAACACAGAAACCATATATAATCCTATTTTAATAACATTGAAATCAAATAGGATCTTAGTATGGTAACGAGGAAAACATATGCGATCGCATCATGATAAAAAGCAAATCAAATATCATCCGTTTTTGAAACCATAGAAGTCAAACATGGTATGACACTAGTACGATAACAAAAAAATTAAAAATCAAGCAGGTATAAAAACAACGTATCATAAGTGATTATGTTTTGAGAACAAAAAAGTGATATATGATCCTACTTTGATAACAAAGAAATCACCTATGATCCTAGTTTGATAACAAAGAAATCATATATTGTCCCAGTTTCATAACAAGGAAGTCATCTGTGATCCTAGTATGATAAAGAGGAAACCGTTTATGATCATATTATAATGGGAAAGAAATCGCAAATCATCCATATATTAAACTAAACAAGCCATGTAAGATATGATTCTAGTATAATAACAACGAAGTCTGTCATGATCCCACTATGAAAACTAAAAAATGATGCATTATACTAGTTCGAAAACATAGAAATCACAGTAAATCCTCGTATGATATGAAATAATTCATATTTGATCCTCGTATGTTATCAAAGAACTCATATACGACACCAGTATGGTAACAAAGAAAAAACATAGGTACCTCGAGTTTTAACAAAATTATTATCTGTCATGCATGACTGAAACCAATCTATCTCATCTATATCATACTAGTGTGATAAAAAAGAAGTTATATATGATTCTAATATGATAACAAAGAAATTATATACAACCCTATTAAGATGACAGAGAAATCTTATATTGTCCTAGCATAACAATGAAATCATCTATAATCCTCGTTTGATTTAAAAAGTCCTCACTCAACCTAGTATGATAGCAGGGAATCAAATATGATCCTAGTTTGATACCAATGAAGACAATATACTATTAAGATGACAAAGAAATCATATGTTTTCCTAGCATAATAGCAACGAAATCATGTATAATCTAAGTTTGATAAGAAAGAACCCTTATCCCATCACCATATTAAAACGCAGAGACTAAATATGATCCTATTTTTATAACATTGAAATCAATTTTGATCCCAGTAGGCTATCGAGGAAATCATAAGTGATCGCATTATCATAAAAAGAAATCAAATATCACCCGTGTTTGAAACCATAGAAGCCATACATGATATGACCCTAGTATGATAACAAATAAACCAAATATCAACCTTGTATAAAAACAACGAAATCATAAATGATTATTGTTGGACAATAAAAAAATGATATATGATCCTGCTTTGATAACAAAGAAATCACCTATGATCCTAGTTTGAAAACAAAGAAATGAAATATGATCCTAGTTTCATAACAATGAAATCATAAGTGATCCTAATATGATGAAAAGGAAATCATATATGATTGTATCATACTCAAAAAGAAATCGTAAATCATTCATATGTTAAATCAAAGAAGCCATATATGATACGATTCTAGTATGATAACAAAGAAATTTTTAACGATCCTATATCGAAAAAGGAAAAAAATGATGTATGATGCTAGTTCGATAGCAAAGAAATCATACATGATCCTAGTATGATAACAAATAAAGCACTTTTGATCCTTGCATGAAATGAAAGAATTCATATATGATATGATCCTTGTACGATAGCAACACAAGTTGAGGTCCAGACCCAAATTTTTGTCTGATCAGACTTTCCAGACTAAAATTATCTCTGATCAGACTTTCCAGGAGGAATTTCACAATGATCAGAATTTTCAGACCCAATTTACCTCTGATCAGACTTTCCAGACACAAAAGGTCTCTGAGCAGACTTTTCAAAACGAAGGTGTTCTGATCAGACCATGGTCCAGACTCAACTATTTATTGTCAGACCCAGTTGCGCTTGCAGCAATTCATGATCAGACTGAAGTGCGCTCGAAACCTGTTCTGATCAGATTCAAGTGCGCTCGAAATAGTCTGATCAGAGAAAGATTTTACTTATGAAAAAATTTCCTAATTTTGCTATAATATATTCATTTCATAAAAAAACTGATGTTTGCAGCTTCTTAATTCATCTAAGGAAAAATCAATTATAAAATGTTGCTAAAGAAAACGAAACCCAACTGTTGAGAACAAATTTTATTTGGTGTACCGATTAGTGTATAATTCTGACTCAATGGATCAGTTAAGACAGGTTTCCATAAGAAACGTCGTGGTCTCCAGTTGATCAAAATTTCTTCTAAAGGGGACTGGCCTCAGTTTTCTGCTGGACTCCTTTTTTCTGATCAGAGCTATCGGACTTTAGATTAGTCTCTGATCAGAACGCTGCTTTTTGGCTGCCTCTTGGCAGAACCAACATCTTTCAATAAAAAAACAAAAAAATATGAAAAAAATAATGCGCTCGAAATGGTCCCTGATCAGACCCAATTGCGTTCCAAAACATTTCGATCAAATCCCAGTGCGCTCGAAGAGGTTATGATCTGACCCAATTGCGTTCGAAGTCGCCTCTGATTAGACAAAAATGCGCTCGAAGAGGTTATGGTCAGACCCAATTGCGCTCTATGTCGCCTCTGATCAGATCCAAGTGCTCTCGAATCCGCCTATGATCAGACTTTTCAGATGAAATCGACCTCTGACCAGACCATCTCCAGACCATCGTCCAGACTGTAGTGTGCTCGAAATTCTTCCAGACCCTGTAATTTTGTTCTGGGAACACATGGGTGTACGCTCGACTGGGTCTGATAGACCAATTTGGGTCTGGACCTCAACCTGGGAAACAAATCAAATATTACCCGAGAATGTTTACCAAGAATCCTACATCTTTTTTCCTAGATTTGATTTCGTCTTTGTTAACCTGATTTCGTCATTGAATCAGCTAACTTATTCCCTGGCATTATTTTTGATCAGCCAAAAGACCCTGCAGTGTAATACTTATCGCCAAATTTGGTGATGTTTGAAAAAAACACGTCTATCTTATTGAATAAAGTTTTCCTACTCAATAGTACCAATTTATACCTAAAATGTCCATTCTTTAGAAAAATTCAAAAGGTTCAAATGTTTTTTCTCTTCTTAAATTCGCAGGAAATAATAGTAAAGTGAGTGACAGATGGAGCAGTGGAATAAGTGTTTGGTCACATGCAAGAGATGAGTGGTTCGAACGCGTGTACGGCAGTTTCTTTTTTTAAGAAATCCGGTGAATGCGGTGAAAAAAAAAATTCACCGCTAAAAACCGCAAATCTTGAAAAAATTCACGATTCTCACCTCCTTCAACGTTAAAAGATGCGGAATAAACGCTGAAGACGCTGAAAAAACCCGTTATTCGCCGCTTTTCAACGCTAATCTTACGTTATTTCCTGACCAAACCTCGACCCGGGAAGTTCTGTTCGGTCTGGCCAATGGTATGGTCAACGGTCTGGCCGATGGTCTGGACAACGGTCTAGCCTAGGGTCTGATCGGTCTGGCCAATGGTCTGGTCAAAGTCTGTTCAGTCTGGCCAATGGTGGTCAATGTCAGTTCGTTCTGGCCAACACCTATTTTTGGGTATGGTCGGTCTGACCAATAGCTGTCTTGGGTCGCGGATTTCGTCCTGGGAGCATGAAATCAAAGAAAGTTGTTTGATCGCTGACCCAGGAATTCACTTGAAATTTCTCGCGTAGCATCTGGAACTGTTCTATTTAAACACCACTATAGTGGCTTGATGGCAAGTTCTCGCCGTGTGATTCACCGTAGTGCCTGAAGCCATAATTATATTTTAGAGTGTGTTACATCATTGGACTACGAAGATTGTACCCCTCTTTCACCCTTTCACCCAGGTGATGCAGCGATAGACAACTACATAGTGAACACAGGCCCCACTACTGTCAATGTAGAAGTGGAAGTAAAGACCAGATCTTACTACTACCAAGCGACTTTCAATCTCAACCCTGGCACTCCTGTCACAGTTCAACACTCTCAATGGGAGTGAACAATGAGACCAACAGGACCCAGGTTGAGGTGCCAGACCGAAATTCGATATGTCCAGAACGAAATGAACGCACACCATTCTCTATGCAAACCAGAAGCGGTTATAAAACGTGCGTTATTTTGTTCACGGGGGAGGAAAACGCACGTTTTAGATCCTCTTCTGGTTTGCAGAGAAAAAATGTGCGGTTATGTAACACAATTTATTTTATTAACTTCAAGTCGCAAACATAATAATTAGTGATGTCAAAACCAAAATGTCAAAATTCAATGCAAAGTTATGTAAATTATATCATCAAGTGTTATTTGAAAATTGAAAACAATTAAATATATTCAGAGGTGCAAATATATGAATTGGAGTTTGAGGCAGTGAAGGGGGTGGCTCAGACTGAATTTCGGGATATAAAAAAATTTCTAGTAATTTTGTGTTAATTGCCTACAAATTAGCTTATGTAGAAATAGTGTGTAGACTACTACAATATTTACCAAATATAAGCTACAGAAGTATGGCTTTGTTCTGCTCAGACTTAACTTCGGGGTATATGAAAATTTCTGGTAACTTTGTGTTAATTGCCTACAAACTAGCTTATGTATAAATAGTGTGTAGACTACTACAATAATTACCAATTATAAGCTACAGAAGTATGGCTTTGTTCTGCTCAGACTTAACCTCGGGGTAAAAAAAAGTTCTAGTAACTTTGTGTTAATTGCCTACAAACTAGCTTAAGTATAAATAGTGTGTAGACTACTACAATATTTACCAAATATAAGCCACAGAAGTATGGCTTTGTTCTGCTCAGACTTAACTTCGGGGTATATGAAAATTTCTGGTAACTTTGTGTTAATTGCCTACAAACTTGCTTATGTATAAATAGTGTGCAGACTACTACAATAATTACCAATTATAAGCTAAAGAAGTATGGCATTGTTCTGCTCAGGCATAATTTCAGGCTATAAAAAAATTTCTAGTAAGTTTGTGTTAATTGCCTACAAACTAGCTTATGTATAAATAGTGTGCAGACTACTACAATAATTACCAATTATAAGCTACAGAAGTATGGCATTGTTCAGCTCAGACTTAACTTCGGGGTACAAAAAATTTTCTAGTAACTTTGTGTTAATTGACTACAAACTAGTTTATGTATATATAGTGTGCAGACTACTACAACAATTACCATTTATAGGCTACAGAAGTATGGCTTTGTTCTGCTCAGACTTAACTTCGGTGTATCAAAAAAAATTTCTAGTAAGTTTGTGTTAATTGACTACAAACTAGCTTATGTATAAATAGTGTGTAGACTACTACAATAATTACCAATTATAAGCTAAAGAAGTATGGCATTGTTCTGCTCAGGCATAATTTCAGGCTCTAAAAAATTTCTAGTAAGTTTGTGTTTATTGCCCACAAACTAGCTTATGTATAAATAGTGTGAAGTTTACTAAAATAATTACCAATTATAAGCTACAGAAGTATGGCTGTGTTCTGCTCAGACTTAACTTCGGTGTTTCAAAAAAAATTTCTAGTAAGTTTGTGTTAATTGACTACAAACTAGTTTATGTATAAATAGTTTGCAGACTACTACAACAATTACCATTTATAGGCTACAGAAGTATGGCTTTGTTCTGCTCAGACTTAACTTCGGTGTATCAAAAAAAATTTCTAGTAAGTTTGTGTTAATTGACTACAATCTAGCTTATGTATAAATAGTGTGTAGACTACTACAATAATTACCAATTATAAGCTAAAGAAGTATGGCATTGTTCTGCTCAGGCATAATTTCAGGCTATAAAAAAATTTCTAGTAACTTTGTGTTTATTGCCCACAAACTAGCTTATGTAGAAATAGTGTGAAGTTTACTACAATAATTACCAATTATAAGCTACAGAAGTATGGCTTTGTTCTGCTCAGACTTATCTTCGGGGTATAAAACATTTTCTGGTAATTTTGTGTTAATTGACTACAAACTAGTTTATGTATATATAGTGTGCAGACTACTACAACAATTACCATTTATAGGCTACAGAAGTATGGCTTTGTTCTGCTCAGACTTAACTTCGGTGTATCAAAAAAATTTTCTAGTAAGTTTGTGTTAATTGACTACAAACTAGCTTATGTATATTTAGTGTGTAGACTACTACAATAATTACCAATAATAAGCTAAAGAAGTATGGCATTGTTCTGCTCAGGCATAACTTCAGGCTATAAAAAAATTTCTAGTAACTTTGTGTTTATTGCCCACAAACTAGCTTATGTATAAATAGTGTGAAGTTTACTACAATAATTACCAATTATAAGCTACAGAAGTATGGCTTTGTTCTGCTCAGACTTATCTTCGGGGTATAAAACATTTTCTGGTAATTTTGTTTTAATTGACTACAAACTAGTTTATGTATATATAGTGTGCAGACTACTACAACAATTACCATTTATAGGCTACAGAAGTATGGCTTTGTTCTGCTCAGACTTAAATTCGGTGTATCAAAAAAAATTTCTAGTAAGTTTGTGTTAATTGACTACAAACTAGCTTATGTATATTTAGTGTGTAGACTACTACAATAATTACCAATTATAAGCTAAAGAAGTATGGCATTGTTCTGCTCAGGCATAATTTCAGGCTATAAAAAAATTTCTAGTAAGTATGTGTTTATTGCCCACAAACTAGCTTATGTATAAATAGTGTGAAGTTTACTACAATAATTACCAATTATAAGCTACAGAAGTATGGCTTTGTTCTGCTCAGACTTAACTTCGGTGTATCAAAAAAAATTTCTATTAAGTTTGTGTTAATTGACTACAAACTAGCTTCTGTATAAATAGTGTGTAGACTTCTACAATAATTACCAATGATAAGCTAAAGAAGTATGGCATTGTTCTGCCCAGGCATAATTTCAGGCTATAAAAAATCTTCCAGTAAGTTTGTGTTTATTGCCCAAAAACTAGCTTATGTATAAATAGTGTGAAGTTTACTACAATAATTACCAATTATAAGCTACAGAAGTATGGCTTTGTTCTGTCAGACTTAACTTCGGTGTATAAAAAATTACTGATAAGTTTGTGTTAATTGTCTACAAACTAGCTTATGTATAAATAGTGTGTAGACTATTACAATAAATACCAATTATAAGCTACAGAAGTATGGCTTTGTTCTGCTCAGACTTATCTTCGGGGTATAAAACATGTTCTAGTAATTTTGTGTTAATTGACTACAAACTAGTTTATGTATATATAGTGTGCAGGCTACTACAATAATTACCAATTATAAGCTACAGAAGTATGGCTTTGTTCTGTCAGACTTAACTTCGTTGTATAAAAAAATTAGTAGAAAGTTTGTGTTAAGTGCCTTCAAACTAGCTTATGTATAAATAGTGTGTAGACTATTACAATAATTACCAATTATAAGCTACAGAAGTATGGCTTTGTTCTGCTCAGACTTAACTTCGGGGTTTATAAAAATTTACAGTAATTTTGTGTTAATTGCCTACAAACTAGCTTATGTATATATAGTCTGCAGACTACTACAATAATTACCAATTATAAGCTACAGAAGTGTGGCTTTGCTCTGCTCAGACTTAACTTCGGTGTATAAAAAAATTACTGATAAGTTTGTGTTAATTGTCTACAAACTAGCTTATGTATAAATAGTGTGTAGACTATTACAATAAATACCAATTATAAGCTACAGAAGTATGGCTTTGTTCTGCTCAGACTTATCTTCGGGGTATAAAACATGTTCTAGTAATTTTGTGTTAATTGACTACAAACTAGTTTATGTATATATAGTGTGCAGGCTACTACAATAATTACCAATTATAAGCTACAGAAGTATGGCTTTGTTCTGTCAGACTTAACTTCGTTGTATAAAAAAATTAGCAGAAAGTTTGTGTTAAGTGCCTTCAAACTAGCTTATGTATAAATAGTGTGTAGACTATTACAATAATTACCAATTATAAGCTACAGAAGTATGGCTTTGTTCTGCTCAGACTTAACTTCGGGGTTTATAAAAATTTACAGTAATTTTGTGTTAATTGCCTACAAACTAGCTTATGTATATATAGTCTGCAGACTACTACAATAATTACCAATTATAAGCTACAGAAGTGTGGCTTTGCTCTGCTCAGACTTAACTTCAGGGCATAAAAAAACTTCTAGTAAGTTTGTCTTAATTGCCTACAAACTATCTTATGTATAAATAGTGTGCAGACTACTACAATAATTACCAAATACAAGCTACAGAAATATGGCATTGTTCTGCTCAGACTTAACATTGGGGTATAAAAAATGTTTAGTAATTTTGGGTTAATTGCCTACAAACTAGCTTATGTATAAATAGTGTGTAGAATACTACAATAATTAACATTTATAAGCTACAGAAGTATGGCTCTGTTCTGCTCAGACTTAACTTCGGTGTACCAAAAAAAATTCTAGTAAGTTTGTGTTAATTGACTACAAACTAGCTTATGTATATATAGTGTGCAGACTACTGCAATAATTACCAATTATAAGCAACAGAAGTATGGCTTTGTTCTGCTCAGACTTATCTTCGGGGTAAAAAACAATTTCTAGTAATTTTGCGTTAAGTGACTACAAACTAGTTTATGTATATATAATGTGCAGACTACTACAACAATTACCATTTATAGGCTACAGAAGTTTGGCTTTGTTCTGCTCAGACTTAACTTCGGTGTATTAAAAAACATTTCTAGTAAGTTTGTGTTAATTGACTACAAACTAGCTTATGTATATATAGTGTGCAGAGTACTACAATAATTACCAATTATATGCTACAGAAGTATGGCTTTGTTCTGTCAGACTTATCTTCGGGGTATAAAAAATGTTCTAGTAATTTTGTGTTAATTGACTACAAACTAGTTTATGTATATATAGTGTGCAGACTACTACAATAATTACCAATTATAAGCTACAGAAGTATGGCTCTGTTCTGCTCAGACTTAACTTCGGTGTACCAAAAAAAATTCTAGTAAGTTTGTGTTAATTGACTACAAACTAGCTTATGTATATATAGTGTGCAGACTACTGCAATAATTACCAATTATAAGCAACAGAAGTATGGCTTTGTTCTGCTCAGACTTATCTTCGGGGTAAAAAACAATTTCTAGTAATTTTGCGTTAAGTGACTACAAACTAGTTTATGTATATATAATGTGCAGACTACTACAACAATTACCATTTATAGGCTACAGAAGTTTGGCTTTGTTCTGCTCAGACTTAACTTCGGTGTATTAAAAAACATTTCTAGTAAGTTTGTGTTAATTGACTACAAACTAGCTTATGTATATATAGTGTGCAGAGTACTACAATAATTACCAATTATATGCTACAGAAGTATGGCTTTGTTCTGTCAGACTTATCTTCGGGGTATAAAAAATGTTCTAGTAATTTTGTGTTAATTGACTACAAACTAGTTTATGTATATATAGTGTGCAGACTACTACAATAATTACCAATTATAAGCTACAGAAGTATGGCTTTGTTCTGTCAGACTTAACTTCGGTGTATAAAAAAATTACTGATAAGTTTGTGTTAATTGACTACAAACTAGTTTATGTATATATAGTGTGCAGACTACTACAATAATTACCAATTATAAGCTACAGAAGTATGGCTTTGTTCTGTCAGACTTAACTTCGGTGTATAAAAAAATTACTGATAAGTTTGTGTTAATTGACTACAAACTAGCTTATGTATATATAGTGTGCAGAGTACTACAATAATTACCAATTATATGCTACAGAAGTATGGCTTTGTTCTGTCAGACTTATCTTCGGGGTATAAAAAATGTCTAGTAACTTTGTGTTAATTGCCTACAAACTAGCTTATGTATAAATAGTGTGTAGACTATTACAATAATTACCAATTATAAGCTACAGAAGAATGGCTTTGTTCTGCTCAGACTTAACTTCGGGGTATATAAAAATTTCCAGTAATTTTGTGTTAATTGCCTACAAACTAGCTTATGTATATATAGTCTGCAGACTACTACAATAATTACCAATTATATGCTGTGGCTTTGCTCTGCTCAGACTTAACTTCAGGGTATAAAAAAATTTCTAGTAAGTTTGTCTTAATTGCCTACAAACTATCTTATGTATAAATAGTGTGCAGACTACCACAATAATTCCCAAATACAAGCTACAGAAGTATGGCATTGTTCTGCTCAGACTTAACTTTGGGGTGTAAAAAATGTTTAGTAATTTTCTGTTAATTGCCTACAAACTAGCTTATGTAAAAATAGTGTGCAGACTACTACAATAATTATCATTTATAAGCTACAGAAGTATGGCATTGTTCTTCTCAGACTTAACTTCGGTGTACCAAAAAATTTCTAGTAATTTTATGTTAATTGCCTACAAACTGGCTTATGTATATATAGTGTGCAGACTACTACAATAATTACCAATTATAAGCTACAGAAGTATGGCTTTGTTCTGTCAGACTTAACTTCGGTGTATAAAAAAAATTACTAGTAAGTTTGTGTTAATTGCCTACAAACTAGCTTATGTATAAATAGTGTGTAGACTATTACAATAATTACCAATTATAAGCTACAGAAGAATGGCTTTGTTCTGCTCAGACTTAACTTCGGGGTATATAAAAATTTCCAGTAATTTTGTGTTAATTGCCTACAAACTAGCTTATGTATATATAGTCTGCAGACTACTACAATAATAACCAATTATATGCTACAGAAGTGTGGCTTTGCTCTGCTCAGACTTAACTTCAGGGTATAAAAAAATTTCTAGTAAGTTTGTCTTAATTGCCTACAAACTATCTTATGTATAAATAGTGTGCAGACTACCACAATAATTCCCAAATACAAGCTACAGAAGTATGGCATTGTTCTGCTCAGACTTAACTTTGGGGTGTAAAAAATGTTTAGTAATTTTGTGTTAATTGCCTACAAACTAGCTTATGTAAAAATAGTGTGCAGACTACTACAATAATTATCATTTATAAGCTACAGAAGTTTGGCATTGTTCTTCTCAGACTTAACTTCGGTGTACCAAAAAATTTCTAGTAATTTTATGTTAATTGCCTACAAACTAGCTTATGTATATATAGTCTGCAGACTACTACAATAATTACCAATTATATGCTACAGAAGTGTGGCTTTGCTCTGCTCAGACTTAACTTCAGGGTATAAAAAAACTTCTAGTAAGTTTGTCTTAATTGCCTACAAACTATCTTATGTATAAATAGTGTGCAGACTACCACAATAATTCCCAAATACAAGCTACAGAAATATGGCATTGTTCTTCTCAGACTTAACTTCGGTGTATGAAAAAGTTTCTGGTAACTTTGTGTTAATTGTCTACAAAATGGCTTATGTATAAATAGTGTGTAGACTACTACAATAATTACCAATTATAAGCTACAGAAGTATGGCTTTGTTCTGTCAGACTTAACTTCGGTGTATAAAAAAAAATTACTAGTAAGTTTGTGTTAATTGCCTACAAACTAGCTTATGTATAAATAGTGTGTAGACTATTACAATAATTACCAATTATAAGCTACAGAAGAATGGCTTTGTTCTGCTCAGACTTAACTTCGGGGTATATAAAAATTTCCAGTAATTTTGTGTTAATTGCCTACAAACTAGCTTATGTATATATAGTCTGCAGACTACTACAATAATAACCAATTATATGCTACAGAAGTGTGGCTTTGCTCTGCTCAGACTTAACTTCAGGGTATAAAAAAATTTCTAGTAAGTTTGTCTTAATTGCCTACAAACTATCTTATGTATAAATAGTGTGCAGACTACCACAATAATTCCCAAATACAAGCTACAGAAGTATGGCATTGTTCTGCTCAGACTTAACTTTGGGGTGTAAAAAATGTTTAGTAATTTTGTGTTAATTGCCTACAAACTAGCTTATGTAAAAATAGTGTGCAGACTACTACAATAATTATCATTTATAAGCTACAGAAGTATGGCATTGTTCTTCTCAGACTTAACTTCGGTGTACCAAAAAATTTCTAGTAATTTTATGTTAATTGCCTACAAACTAGCTTATGTATATATAGTCTGCAGACTACTACAATAATTACCAATTATATGATACAGAAGTGTGGCTTTGCTCTGCTCAGACTTAACTTCAGGGTATAAAAAAACTTCTAGTAAGTTTGTCTTAATTGCCTACAAACTATCTTATGTATAAATAGTGTGCAGACTACCACAATAATTCCCAAATACAAGCTACAGAAATATGGCATTGTTCTTCTCAGACTTAACTTCGGTGTATGAAAAAGTTTCTGGTAACTTTGTGTTAATTGTCTACAAAATGGCTTATGTATAAATAGTGTGTAGACTACTACAATAATTACCAATTATATGCTACAGGGTATGGCTTTGTTCTGCTCAGACTTATCTGCGGGGTATAAAACAATTTCTAGTAATTTTTTGTTAATTGACTACAAACTAGTTTATGTATATATATAGTGTGCAGACTACTACAACAATTACCAATTATAAGCTACAGAAGTATGGCTTTGTTCTGCTCAGACTTAATTTCGGTGTATCAAAAAAATTTCTAGTAAGTTTGTGTTAATTGACTACAAACTAGCTTATGTATATATAGTGTGCAGACTACTACAATAATTACCAAATACAAGCTACAGAAGTATGGTATTGTTCTGCTCAGACTTAACTTTGGGGTATAAGAAATGTTTAGTAATTTTGTGTTAATTGCCTACAAACTAGCTTATGTATATATAGTGTGCAGACTACTACAATAATTACCAATTATGTGTTTTGTGTTAATTGCCTACAAACTAACTTATGTATAAATAGTGTGTAGACAACTACAGAAATTACCAATTATAAACTACAGAAATATGGCTTTGTTCTGCTCAGACTTAACTTCGGGGTATAAAAAAATTTCTAGCAATTTTATGTTAATTGACTACAAACTAGCTTATGTATATATAGTGTGCAGACTACTAAAATAATTACCAATTATAAGCTACAGAAGTGTGGCTTTGTTCTGCTCAGACTTAACCTCGGGGTAAAAAAAATTCTAGCAACTTTGTTGTAATTGCCTACAAACTAGCTTATGTATAAATAGTGTGTAGACTACTACAATAATTACCAATTATAAGGTACAGAAGTATGGCTTTGTTCTGCTCAGACTTAACTTCGGGGTATATGAAAATTTCTGGTAACTTCGTGTTAATTGCCTACAAACTAGCTTATAGATAAATAGTGTGCAGACTACTTCAATAATTACCAATTATAAGCTACAGAAGTATGGCATTGTCCTGCTCAGACTTAACTTCGGGGTATAAAAAAATTTCTAGTAATTTTGTGTTAATTGCCTACAAACTAGCTTATGTATAAATAGTGTGTAGAATACTACAATAATTACCAATTATAAGCTACAGAAGTATGGCATTGTTCTGCTCAGACTTAACTTCGGGGTATAAAAAATGTCTAGTAACTTTGTGTTAATTGCCTACAAACTAGCTTATGTATAAATAGTGTGTAGACTACTACAATAATTACCAATTATAGGCTACAGAAGTATGGCTTTGTTCTGCTCAGACTTATCTTCGGGGTATAAAACAATTTCTAGTAATTTTGTGTTAACTGACTACAAACTACTTTATGTATATATAGTGTGCAGACTACAACAACAATGACCAATTAAAAGCTACAGAAGTATGGCTTTGTTCTGCTCAGACTTAATTTCGGTGTATCAAGAAAATTTCTAGTAAGTTTGTGTTTATTGACTACAAACTAGCTTATGTTTATATAGCGTGTAGACTAATACAACAATTACCAGTTATAAGCTACAGAAGTATGGCTTTGTTCTGCTCAGACTTAACTTCGGGGTATATAACAATTTCCAGTAATTTTGTGTTAATTGCCTACAAACTAGCTTATGTATATATACTCTGCAGACTACTACAATAATTACCAATTATAAGCTACAGAATTGTGGCTTTGTTCTGCTCAGACTTAACTTTGGGGTGTAAAAAAATTTTTAGTAAGTTTGTGTTAATTGCCTACAAACTAGCTTATGTTTAAATAGTGTGTAGACTACTACAATAATTACCATTTATAAGCTACAGTAGTCTGGCTTTGTTCTGCTCAGACTTAACTTCGGGGTATATAAAAAATTCTAGTAACTTTGTGTTAATTGCCTACAAACTAGCATATATATAAATAGTGTGTAGACTACTACAATAATTACAAATTATAAACTACAGAAGTATGGCTTTGTTCTGCTCAGACTTATCTTCGGGGTATAAAAAAATTTCTAGTAATTTTGTGTTAATTGACTACAAACTACTTTATGTATATATAGTGTGCAGACTACTACAACAATTACCAATTATAAGCTACAGAAGTATGGCTTTGTTCTGCTCAGACTTAACTTCGGTGTATCAAGAAAATTTCTAGTGAGTTTGTGTTAATTGACTACAAACTAGCTTATGTTTATATAGTTTGTAGACTACTACAACAATTACAAATTATAAGCTACAGAAGTATGGCTTTGTTCTGCTCAGACTTAACTTCGGGGTATATAAAAGTTTCCTGTAATTTTGTGTTAATTGCCTACAAACTAGCTTATGTATATATAGTCTGCAGACTACTACAATAATTACCAATTATAAGCTACAGAAATATGGCTTTGTTCTGCTCAGACTTAACTTCGGGGTGTAAGAAAACTTTTAGTAAGTTTGTCTTAATTGCCTACAAACTAGCTTATGTATTAATAGTGTGTAGACTACTACAATAATTACAATTATTAGCTACAGAAGTTTGGCTTTGTTCTGCTCAGACTTAACTTCGGGGTATATAAAAGTTTCCTGTAATTTTGTGTTAATTGCCTACAAACTAGCTTATGTATATATAGTCTGCAGACTACTACAATAATTACCAATTATAAGCTACAGAAATATGGCTTTGTTCTGCTCAGACTTAACTTCGGGGTGTAAGAAAACTTTTAGTAAGTTTGTCTTAATTGCCTACAAACTAGCTTATGTATAAATAGGTTGCAGACTACTACAATAATTACCAAATACAAGCTACAGAAGTATTGCATTGTTCTGCTCAGACTTAACTTTGGGGTATAAAAAATGTTTAGTAATTTTGTGTTAATTGCCTACAAACTAGCTTATGTATAAATAGTGTGTAGACTACTACAATAATTACCATTTATAAGCTACAGAAGTATGGCTTTGTTCTGCTCAGACTTAACTTCGGGGTATATAAAAAATTCTAGTAAGTTTGTGTTAATTGCCTACAAACTAGCTTATGTATAAATAGTGTGTAGACTACTACAATAATTACAATTATTAGCTACAGAAGTTTGGCTTTGTTGTGCTCAGACTTAACTTCGGGGTATATGAAAATTTCTAGTAACTTTGTGTTAATTGCCTACAAACTAGCTTATGTATAAATACTGTGCAGACTAATACAATAATTACCAATTATAAGCTACAGAAGTATGACATTGTTCTGCTCAGACTTAACTTCGGGTTATAAAAGAATTCTAGTAATTTTATGTTAATTGCCTACAAACTAGCTTATGTTTATATAGTGTGCAGACTACTTCAATAATTACCAATTATTAGCTACAGAAGTGTGGCTTTGTTCTGCTCAGACTTAAATTCGGGGTATAAAAAAATTTCTAGTAATTTTATGTTAATTGACTACAAACTAGCTTATGTATATATAGTGTGCAGACTACTACAATAATTACAAATTATAAGCTACAGAAGTGTGGCTTTGTTCTGCTCAGACTTAATTTCGGGGTATAAAAAAAATTCTAGTAAATTTATGTTAATTGACTACAAACTAGCTTATGTATATATAGTGTGCAGACTACTACAATAATTACCAATTATAAGCTACAGAACAGTGGCTTTGTTCTGCTCAGACTTAACTTCGGGGTATATGAAAATTTCTAGTAACTTTGTGTTAATTGCCTACAAACTAGCTTATGTATTTATAGTGTGCAAACTACTCCAATAATTACCAATTATAAGCTACAGAAGTGTGACTTTGTTCTGCTCAGACTTAACTTCGGGGTATATGAAAATTTCTAGTAACTTTGTGTTAATTGCCTACAAACTAGCCTATGTATAAATACTGTGCAGACTACTACAATAATTACCAATTATAAGCTACAGAAGTATGACATTGTTCTGCTCAGACTTAAATTCGGGGTATATAAAAAATTCCAGTAAGTTTGTGTTAATTGCCTACAAACTAGCTTATGAATAAATAGTGTGTAGACTACTACAATAATTACCATTTATAAGCTACAGAAGTATGGCTTTGTTCTGCTCAGACTTAACATCGGGGTATATAAAAAATTCCAGTAAGTTTGTGTTAATTGCCTACAAACTAGCTTATGTATAAATAGTGTGTAGACTACTACAATAATTACCAAATATTAGCTACAGAAGTGTGGATTTGTTGTGCTCAGACTTAACTTCGGGGTATATGAAAATTTCTAGTAACTTTGTGTTAATTGCCTACAAACTAGCTTTTGTATAAATACTGTGCAGACTAATACAATAATTACCAATTATAAGCTACAGAAGTATGACATTGTTCTGCTCAGACTTAACTTCGGGGTATAAAAAAAATTCTAGTAATTTTATGTTAATTGCCTACAAACTAGCTTATGTTTATATAGTGTGCAGACTACTAAAATAATTACCAATTATAAGCTACAGAAGTGTGGCTTTGTTCTGCTCAGACATAACTTCGGGGTATAAAAAATTTCTAGTAATTTTATGTTAATTGACTACAAACTAGCTTATGTATATATAGTGTGCAGACTACTTCAATAATTACCAATTATAAGCTACAGAAGTATGGCATTGTCCTGCTCAGACTTAACTTCGGGGTATAAAAAAATTTCTAGTAATTTTGTGTTAATTGCCTACAAACTAGCTTATGTATAAATAGTGTGTAGACTACTACAATAATTACCAATTATAAGCTACAGAAGTATGGCTTTGTTCTGCTCAGACTTAATTTCGGGGTATAAAAAAATTTCTAGTAAATTTATGTTAATTGACTACAAACTAGCTTATGTATATATAGTGTGCAGACTTCTACAATAATTACCAATTATAAGCTACAGAAGTGTGGCTTTGTTCTGCTCAGACTTAACTTCGGGGTGTATGAAAATTTCTAGTAACTTTGTGTTAATTGCCTACAAACTAGCTTATGTATATATAGTGTGCAGACTACTCCAATAATTACCAATTCTAAGCTACAGAAGTGTGACTTTGTTCTGCTCAGACTTAACTTCGGCGTATATGAAAATTTCTAGTAACTTTGTGTTAATTGCCTACAAAATAGCCCATGTATAAATACTGTGCAGACTACTACAATAATTACCAATTATAAGCTACAGAAGTATGACATTGTTCTGCTCAGACTTAACTTCGGGGTATAAAAAAATTTCTAGTAACTTTGTGTTAATTGCCTACAAACTAGATTATGTATAAGTAGTGTGTAGACTACTACAATAATTACCCATTATAAGTTACACAAGTATGGCTTTGTTCTGCTGAGACTTAACTTCGGTGTATAAATAAATTTCTAATAATTTTATGTTAATTGCCTACAAACTAGCTTATGTTTATATAGTGTGCAGACTACTACAATAACTACCAATTATAAGCTACAGAAGTGTGGCTTTGTTCTGCTCAGACTTAACTTCAGGGTATAAAAAAAATTGTAGTAAGTTTGTGTTAATTGCCTACAAACTAGCTTATGTTTATATAGTGTGCAGACTACTACAATAATTACCAATTATAAGCTACAGAAGTATGGCATTGTTCTGCTCAGACTTAATTTCGGGCTATAAAAACATTTCTAGTAACTTTGCCTTAATTGCCTACAAACTAGCTTATGTATAAGTAGTGTTTAGACTACTACAATAATTACCAATTATAAGCTACAGAAGTATGGCTTTGTTCTGCTCAGACCTAACTTCGCGGTAGAAAAAAATTCTAGTAGTTTTATGTTAATTGCCTACAATTTAGCTTATGTATATATAGTGTGCACACTACTACAATAATTACCAATTATATGCTACAGAATTGTGGCTGTGTTCTGCTCAGACTTAACTTTGGGGTATAAAAAATTTCTAGTAAGTTTGTGTTAATTGCCTACAACCTAGCTTATGTTAAAATAGTGAGCAGACTACTACAATAATTACAAATTATAAGCTACAGAAGTATGGCATTGTTCTGCTCAGACTTAACTGCGGGGAATAAAAAAATTTCTAGTAACTTTGTGTTAATTGCCTACAAACTAGCTTATGTATAAATAGTGTGTAGACTACTACAAAAATTACCAATTATAAGCTACAGAATTATGGCTTTGTTCTGCTCAGACTTAACTTCGGGGTATACAAAAATTTCTAGTAACTTTGTGTTAATTGACTACAAACTAGCTTATGTATAAATAGTGTATAGACTACTACAATAATTACCAACTATAAGCTACAGAAGTATTGCATTGTTCTGCTCAGATTTAATTTCGGGTTATGAGAAATTGTCTAGTAGTTTGTGTTAATTGCCTACAAACCAGTTTATGTATAAATAGTGTGTAGACTATTACAATAATGACCAATTCTAAGCTACAGAAGTATGGCTTTGTTCCGCTCAGACTTAACTTCGGATATATAAAAAATTCTAGTAATTTTGTGTTAATTGTCTACAAACTAGCTTATGTACGTATAGTCTGCAGTCTACTACAATAATTACCAATTACAAGCTACAGAAGTATATGTTTGTTATGTTCAGACTTAGCTTCGGGGTATAAAAAAATGCCTACAAACTAGCTTCTGTATATATAGTCTGCACACTACTGCAATTTTTACCAACTCTAAGCTACAGAAGTATGGCTTTGTTCTGCTCAGACATAACTTCGGGGTATAAAAAAATTTCTAGTAATTTTGTGTTAATTGCCTAAAAACTAGCTTTTTTACAAATAGTGTGTAGACTACTACAATAATTACCAATTTTCAGCTACAGAAGTATGGCTTTGTTCTGCTCAGACTTAACTTCGGGTTTTAAAAAAATTACTAGTAAGTTTGTGTTAATTGCCTACAAATTAGCTTATGTATAAAGAGTGTGCAGACTACTACAATAATTACCAATTTTAAGCTACAGAAGTATGGCTTTGTTCTGCTCAGAATTAACTTCGGGTTATAAAAAAATTCTAGTAAGTTTGTGTTAATTGCCTAAAAACTAGCTTGTGTATAAATAGTGTGTAGACTACTACAATAAATACCAATTTTAAGCTACAGAAGTATGGCTTTGTTCTGCTCAGACTTAACTTCGGGGTATAAAAAAATTTCTAGTAATTTTGTGTTAATTGCCTACAAACTAGCTTATGTATAAAAAGTGTGCAGACTACTACAATAATTACCAATTATAAGCTACAGAATTATGGGTTTGTTCTGCTCAGACTTAACTTCGGGGTATAAAAAAATTCTAGTAACTTTGTGTTAATTGCCTACAAACTAGCTTATGTATAAATAGTGTGCAGACTACTACAATAATTACCAGTTTTAAGCTACAGAAGTATGGCTAAGTTCTGCTCAGACTTAAGTTCGGATATATAAAAAATTCTAGTAATTTTGTGTTAATTGTCTACAAACTAGCTTATGTACGTATAGTCTGCAGTCTACTACAATAATTACCAATTACAAGCTACAGAAGTATATGTTTGTTATGTTCAGACTTAGCTTCGGGGTATAAAAAAATGCCTACAAACTAGCTTCTGTATAAATAGTGTGCAGGCTACTACAATAATTACCAATTATAAGCTACAGAAGTCTGGCTTTGTTCTGCTCAGACTTAACTTTGGGGTATGATAAAAATTCTAGAAACTTTGTGTTAATTGCCTACAAACTAGCTTATGTATAAATAGTGTGCAGACTACTACAATAATTACCAATTATAAGCTACAGTAGTATGGCATTATTCTGCTCAGACTTAAGCCGGTCGTCTGATTTTCGGGTTAGTGGATCAAACTTGCTGAAATCTTTGTCCCTGGTGGGACATACTGCAGGGACCCTTGGGTCTGCATCGCCAACAAATGATTGAGGATTTGTTTCTTCTCTTGTGACGACTTTCTCTGCAAAAGTTGTTCCACGAGCCAATTACAATAGATTGAACGTGTGACCAAACATGAACTTTCTCGCAACACTTTCAATGCAACGGAGAAACTCGATAGAGAAGATTGCGTACCAGTGCGTGGTAGCGTTCAGGAGCACAAAGAGTTAATACTTTGAAATTAGGTCACATTTTCTCAGTGGGCTTCGCAGTGCTGGGGCTCATTCAAATACGGGTAATTGAAAAGATAAATGGACCTGATTTTTGTATTAATATACTGGAGGCAGCTCATGTTGAGAAGAGGGTTTGGTGCTGTTGAAGTAATGCTGGATGATCACATAGTTGTGCATCAGGTGTCGCAGCTTTGTCTTGTTCACACGATATGACTGGTTGTTTACAACCAATTGAGTGGGATGCCAAGAACCGAAATGAAGGTAGAATGGGTCTCATTCCTGGTAAACAAGATCATGGGAGATGTCACGGATGAAAATTGTGTTTAAGTAGTCGTTGTTGCGGTCGGCGTACGCCAGAATCTTTCCGTAAAAGGTGAGTTGATGTTGATGTGGATGCACTCGAGGGGGATGTCTCGATAGCGGCCTTCTTCAGAAAAAAACCCGTTTTCGGTTTGTCCGATAATACAAGAGGATATGGTGGGCTTGAGCGTGTACTCGGAGGGAGTGGCAATAAAATTAATCTGTTCCGGAACAAGATTGCCAAGTTCGGTATTAATTTGCAGGGCGTTATTAAACTGATTATACAGGAAATTGGGCCGCCCTGACGGCAAAATCTATCCCCTTTTCGCAAGTGATTCCACCAATTTGAGCCCCAGTCTCGATACTCTATGGTGGTAAACTATCCCTTTGTGGACACGTAACCACCTTGACTCTTCACCTAAGCACGGAAATCTCTCGCATGCAATAGGATACGTATCCTGGACCGTCCCCAAGACAGTTGCCACGCTACTCCGAGGAGGGACACTCGTCGTACAGGGCAAAGTTTGCTCCCTATCGCAATCCAACGCAGCGGAAAACAGGCCCATTTGTGCCCGTGCAAAGGATTTCCCTGAGATCAGCGGAGGCGGAAAGTTCTGGGGTAAGAAGGCTAAGGGTCAGGCGTCATCGTTCAGCCGGATTAAACATAGTTGGTTATCACTGTCTGCGATGTGAAGCGTTCTGGTTGATGAGTACAGGAAGTAGTTGTCGTGCGAGTTGAAGGGGCAGTATAGGCTTTGGTAATAATTCCGAGGATGATGAATTTAGATAACTGCATATGATGAGACGGATCTCAGTCATTGCACCCCAGTGTAAGGACGAGGATGTCGTGCGAGACGGTAATGAATTTGGGTGCTGAAAGACGCAGTCAGAGGCTGTAGTGACGACTGGACCATAATAAACAAGGCAGCGTTTGCATTTCACAGTACGGCTCAGGATCAAAGAATGGTAGGGTGTCCAGGGGTGAAGGAGTGATGCCTTGCACCTCGATTAACAGGATATCGAAGGATGTGGGTTCGATGTCCGGGAGGTATGGGAGTCGTCCGTTGTGTTGACATCTGGGGTGTCACTAAAAGAATCCGATCTATAACCTAATTGCTTGAAATGTTTGCGATGAAACCATCTGTCACCGCTTGATTTTCAAGGTGAATTTGATCATTGCTATCAAGATAGTCAGCAGTAAAAGAAACCAGTTCAACGGCTTTCATTCTATGAGGAGGAATGATTTCAAGATGAAGGGATTGAAAATCTGGTTTTGTAGTCGTTTTAAATGGGGATTCATAGCAATAATAGATTCTGTTTGGAAGAGTTTGTACGTCATATAAAGCTTGGGTCATTGTCCGATGATGAGGAGCAATTCTAAATCAAAACTCTCAAGACTTTTGTGTAAAAGATTCAATTCAGTCTGTGAGTTTGTGTCTAAGAGCGACGCAGAATTTTTGCGTTTTGTTCTTTTTGGAGAGGGTGGTCTACAACAATTTTATCGAAAGGTGATTGGTAGAAAGTTGTTTGGGAAAGCATTCCATAGAATGCGGATGTTTTAATTTTATTGTTATACGTATTGAAAACGATACGACAAAAGCCAAAGTGAAATTGTGAGAAATAAAACGCTGTCCAAAAATTAAGCGTCATCTCTTTTAATACGTACCATGAGTATCCAACGACTCCTTTTAGGCAGTCTTTCCAATAATTTCCGTTTATTATGTCTTCAAGGACTGAATTTCTTTTCGTTAATAAAGAGATTGTAAAAATAGTCCGTGTTTTTTCTCTGTATTTGTTAACAGTTTGCTTGTAATTGGGCTAGTCCTGCAAGATCTGAAAAATTAACTGCTTGCGATAACAAAAAACTGCCAATTTGATGAGCCGTAATGTTCATTCGAGTGAAAAGGCGTTATACTTCAGCGGGTGTAAAAATTTTTACATGGTTTTGCGATTTAATTGATTATGGTGTTCGATGATATGAATAATCATCAGCTGCGTTGGATATGAATCATCATAAATCTTCATTTATATTGGTGGTAAATTTGGATTTCTTGAAAATATTTGTTTTCAATTACATAAAGAGGGAATGAGACTTTTGCCTTGGAAAATAGGGATAACGTTGGAGCTTTCAACAGTTTAAAAATGTCGCGGGTTTAATAATTATATAGCCAAAAGGTGTTTCTTTTGTTTTGAAAATATATAAAAATGGTTTGTTTGAGACCCCATTATTAATCCAGACCTTTTTTAAAAATGAAATGCGAGACTTGTTGAGTCCATATCTAAAAACACGAGTAGTTGCACAATCAATTTTGCTGGAATTTTTACATTGCGATGAACTGCGTGATGGAAAAATAGTACTTTTCAGATGCACGGTTAATCTTAGATTCCTGCAGTATAATGTAACCATTGCGAATGCAAGATTTTGTGTGTGATGCTAGGTAAAGGGTTTGATTTGGGATATTGAGGTGAACATCGTTAAACATTTTGGAAGGTTTTCGTTTTGCGAAGTCAAAATGTCGTCTTATTGATGAAAAGCATGGTTGTATTGTGTAGCATAGATCCATTTGTCTTTGTTACTCAGACTCAAAAACAAATTAATACGTGTGTCTTTATAGAAAAAGATTTCAGGATTAAAATCAAGCGTAATATTGATGTTAGCAAAATGTGGTGACTATACTAGTGTTTGGCTGATGTGATATTCGTACTTTGGAGATTGTTCTGGACAATTAACCCAGGGTTTGTCCGTTGTGTTTTTGATTCAGTTGTGCTTCCTTGGTTTCTAAACAAAGTTTCAGAGTTGAAACACGAAAGGGTTCCAATAAACAGGAATCTTCCTTATTTTTCATCGATTTTTGAATTCCACCTAGGGCCATCTAAGAGTTCAAATTGTATTAGTTGAGGTTCAAAGTGGTCTTTTTTAACGAGTCCGAAACGGTCAAAATCTCGGCGAGCTTCAATATGTGGAGAGAAAAAGGTCTTTTCATGTTGTTAATATACCAAACATCATAGTCAAACAGTAAAACTCACGCTCCATTACAACATTAAACCTCCCTGCCAGAAACTGTGTTTGTCACAAAGACGTCTTTCAATTGCAAAATTACAAATTTTCATTGTTCTATTCTGGAAGAAAATATCAGTTTGTGCAGGTAGGGAACTGGAAACCCGCTGGTTTAATTTTAAACTTGCCAATCTTGTTAAATTTGTAGTATTACATATTTGTAAACGATTTTTGAGAGCAACCTTTACTGTCTGCGGTGTGAAGCGTTCTGATTGATCAACAAAGGAAACAGTTGTCTTGGAAGGTGCGAGGATGATGAAATCAGGTTAATGCATATGATGGGATGGATCTCAGTCATTACGACCCAGTAGAAGGACGATGACGTCATGCGGGACGGTAATGAGTTTGGGTGGTGAAAGACTCAGTCGAAGGCTGTGGTGAAGACTGGACCATAATAAACAAGGCAGGGTTTGCATTTCACATTGCGGCTCAGGATCCAAAAATGGTAGGGTTTCCTGGCGAGAAGGATTGATGTCTTGCACCAAGATTAACAGGATATCGAACGATGTGGGTTCGATGTCCGGGGAGTACGGGATTCATCCTTTGTGTTGACATCTGGGGTGTCACTAAAAGTATCCGATCTATAACCTATTACTTGAAATGTTTGTGTTGAAACTTTCTGTCACCTCTTGATCTTCAAGGTTAATTTGATCATTACTATCAAGATAGGCAGCAGCGATAGAAACCAGTTGAATGGCATTCCTTCTATGAGGAGGAAAGTTTTCAAGATGAAGAGATTGAAAGTCTGGTTTTGTAGTTGATTTAATTGGGGACTCATAGCAATCATAGATTCTGTTTGGAAGAGTTTTTGTGCGTCATATGAAGTTTGGGTCATTGTTTAATGGCAAAGAGACATTCCAAATGAAAATCTCAAGATTTATTTGTAAAGAAATCAATTCAGTCTCTGAGTTTGTAACTAAGAGCGAAGCAGAAATGTTTGCGGTTTGTTCATTTTGGAGAGGGTGGTCTACAACCTTTATTACCGATATGTAGTTTGTAGAAAATTGTTTGGGAAAACACTCCAGAGAATCCGGAGGTTATTAGTTTATTGTTATACGTATTGAAAACGATACGGCAAAAGCCCGAAAGACGTTGTGAGAAATTAAACGTTGTCCAAAAAGGCCGAATATTTTTTAAACATACTATGAGTATCAAAATGCTCTTATTAGACAGTCTTTCCAATAATTTCCGTTATTTATATCCCTCTGTTCTAAAGCACTGAGTGTTAGTTCTTTTCCGTTAAGAGAGAGTTTGTTAACGTAGTCTATGTATTTTCTCTGTAATTGTGAATAGTTTGCTTTCAATTAATTGGGCTAACCATGCAAGATCTGAAAAATTAACCGCTTGCAACAACGAAAAAATTGCCAATTTGGTGAGCCGTAAATTAGATTGAGTGAATTTTTATAGGAAATTTGGGTTTCTTTTAAAACATTGGTTTTCAATTACAAAAGAAGGAATGGGACTGTTTGGCATTGGAAAATAGAGATATTATTAGAGATTTTAACAGTCGACAAAATTTAAGCGCGTTTTAGTGATAATATAGCCAAATAGTGGTATTTTTGTAGTAAAAAAAATTAAAAGTGGTTTGTTTGAGACCCTTTTTTTAATCGCGAAGTTTTTTTAATACATTGTGAGACTTGTGTGGTCCATTTCTAAAAAACACGACTAATTGCATAATATATTTTTCCTCAAATTTTTACATTGCAATAGACTGCGCCAGACCAATTTTGCTTGCTGAAGAAATATCATTTTTCAGATTTACGATTAACCTTAGATTCCTGCGGTATAACGTAACCATTTCGAACGTAAGATTTTGTGTATGATAATAGATAAGCGGTTTGGTTTGGGATTTTTACGTGAACCTCGTTAAAGACTTTGGACGGTTTTCGCGTGCGAAATCAACATTTCATCTTATTGAACTTGTCTTCACTAATTTTGTACTCAATATTAGTTGGAGTTTCTATCAAAAACCTTTTTTTCATGCGAGATTGTGAGCTTCCTACATCAAATATCCCTGTGGCCATTGGGTTCCCAATTAAGTCTTGCCTGTATAGGGTGGTTAGGAGGTTAGTACTCAGACTCATGGTCACATTTATGCGTGTGCCTTCGTAGAAAATGTTTTCAGATTTTAGATCAAGGGTAATAGTTATGTTAAATGTTAAATGTGGTGACTATACTAGTTTTTGGCTGATGTGATCTTCTTATTGTGGAGATTGTGAAGGACAATTAGCCCGTTGTGTTTTGAATCCAGTTATAATTCCTTGGTTTCTAAACAAGATTTCCTATTTGAAACGCGAAATGGTTCCATTAAACAGAAATCTTCCTTATTTTTCTTCAACAATTGATTTCCACCATGGGTCGAACAGTATTTCCACCATCTAGGAGTTCGAACAGTATTTGCCGAGGTTTAAAAAGGTCTTTATTAACAAGTCTGAGACGAGCAAGTTCTCGACGAGCTTCAATATGTGAAGGGAAAAAGGTCTTTTGAAAATGTAACTAAACCAAATACCATGGTCAAACAGTAAACCTCACGCTCCATTACAACAGTAAACCTCCCTGATAGACACTTTTTTCCCCGCAAAAACGTCCTTTATTTGCAAAAGCACAAATTTGTATTGTTCTAACTGTCTCGGAGAAAACATCAACTTGTGCAGGTAGGATCCGCTGGTTGAATTTTGCACGTGCATATCTTATAAAAATTGTAGTATTGCATATTTGTAAACGACTTTGGAGAGCAATATAAACATTCTCTGATCGGGTCTTAGATACATGATTTTAGAATTGAGAAGCGCTGTTGTTCTAATTTGCTCGGTTGTTTAATCGGTAAAGCAAGTGAAAAGAACAATTTGAGCTGTGTTTTGCATGTACATGTCAAGTTCATAGTAGCTTTCTTGACAAAAGGAGATGACTTTATTTTTGCTCAAAAATAGGCGAAAACGATGTTTGAGAATGAAAAAAAGTTTGCCATGTTCAATTACAATTTCTAGAAAGAAAATGATTTCTGATTCATTGATTAAATCTTGCGGTGGATGATTCTGTAAAAGAGTTATCTTATATGATTTTGAGATCATATTCTGGACCCAAGTGTTTAATTGTTTTCCGTTATTATGTTCATCAAAAAGTACAAAGTTGGTTTTAAATTTTTTGGATCAAATTATGGTAAGTCGAGGTAAGTCGGTAAGACTAAAAGTCGTTTTAGATTTGTAGTCTGCCCCTTTGGGGGGACAAAACTGATTATTCCGGTCTTTAACGGAGTTGATGATGCAAACTCTATGCCCAATGAAACAGAATCCGAGAAATCAGTAAAAATCAAAATCACCAGACTCGTATTCTGGGATGCTTCTTTAATATTTAAAACTCTGCATATTCTTAGCGGTAAATGTGAACTTTATATGCAAGAATTGTTTGCAAAAGTTATTGGACTGTTTTAAAAATGGGATGAATAAGAAAAATTTAGCAGTTATGTTACTTGTGTTGCTCTCGTTGGAGCCGATATAAATGGAGACTGTGGCGAAGCTGTGTTTTTGATTTGTAGTCCAGTATAATGGACTAAATGTTGTGGATTTTATGATTGCCTGTTGTTCTTGACAGGTAGGGGTAAAGAATTAGGGATAAGGTTATAACTCAGGAGAGAGTGTCTAGTAGGACGAGGTTTCTCTTCAGATTGGGAAATTGGGGAAAAATAATAACTGATTATGGATTCTCTTCTGTTTCTTGAGCTTGCGCTCTTTTCTTAAAGTGTTTTTGGTGAGTTCGAACCTGTAAAGTAATAAAGTTTGGTATGTACGAAAGCGAAAAGTGTCAGCCTACGAGGTGCGTTTATGTAGAGTTACTGAAAGTTGATGTGAGGTAATATGCATATCTGACTTCATGAAGAAAAGTTGGAATCTTCAATACTGTGATAAAAAAAACTCATGAGAGATTTTATCCTTGTCTTAGTGATTTTTCCTTCTGGAAATAAGCTGAAATTTGAAAACCCTGTGTTTGGTTTACTCTTTTGTGTTAAGAAAAGTCGTATTGATTTGTGGTCTGTGTAAATTATTACTCTTAAAGGTGTAAAAGTCGTACTCAATACGGAGCCATAAACAACGTCGAAGCATTGCGGAGAATGGTTGGAACTCTCAGTTCTGCAGTTGAAAATAAACTGGAATTCGCAAAATTTTTCTTATAGGTTTTTTTTGTATTATTGCGGCACCAGTATATTCTTTGATATTTAAAACTGTGTATATTTTTAGCGGTAAATCTGAACTTTATGTGCAAGAATTCTGTGCAAAAATTATTGGACTGTTTTAAAAATGGGATGAATATGAAAAAATTAGCAGTTATGTTTCTTTTGTTGCTCTCGTTGGAGCCGATAGAAATGGAGACTGTGGTGAAGCTGTGTTTTTAATTTGTTGTCCAGTATAATCGACTAAATGTTGTGGATTTTATGATTGTTGTTGTTCTTGACAGGTAAGGGTAAAGAATTAGGGATAAGGATATAAATCAGGTAGATCTAGTAGATCGAGGTTTCTCTGCAGATTGGTAAATTTGAAAGAAGTCTTGACTGAATATGGATTCTCTTCTAATTTTAGAGCTTCCGCTTTTTTATTAAAGTGTTTTTGGACAGATTTAACCGTATGGAACAGATGGAACTTTCATTACTGTGACTGAAAGAAGCTGATGAGAGATTTTTCCCTTGTCTTAGTAATTTTTCCTTCCTGAAGTAATCTAAAATTTGAAAACCCTGTTATTGGTTTCTCTCACAAGCAAATTCTCGGCGAGCTTCAATATTTAGAGGAAAGAGGTCGTTTCATATTGTTAATTACCAAATAACATGGTCGAACAGGGAAACTCTGCGAAGAGTTACTTTGTGAGAGAAACTTTTCTTGTCACTAAGACGTCCTTAAATTGCAAAATACAAATTTGTATTGTTCTAATCTGGGAGAAAAATATGAAATTGTGCGGGTAGGATCTGGCAATCTGTCAATTTTTACCTTTGCCAGTCTTTTAAAATTATTAGTATTGTATATTTGTAAACTGTTTTCGAGAGCAATCTTGACGTCTTCCGATCAGGCCTTGGATACAGTAAATTGCACGCACCATTACAACAGTAAACCTCCCTGGCAGAATTTTTTTCTCGCGAAGACGTCCTTAAGTTGCAAAAACACAAATTCATATTGTTCTGATCTGTCTGGGAGAAATTATCAACTTGTGCAGGTAGGATCCGTTGGTTTAATTTTACACTTATCAAGTTTATTAAATTGGCAGCTTTCAATATTTGTAAACGGTTTTTTCAGAGCAATCCTAATGTATTATGATAAAGTCTTCGATAAATGATTTTAGAGTTGAGATGTTCTGTTAATTTGTAGCACTCGGTTGTTTAATCGGTACAGCAAGTGAAAAAAATAAATGAGCTGTGTTTTGCATGAACTTGTGCGGGTAGGATCTGGCAATCCACTGGTTTAAGATTACATTTGCCAATCTTATACAATTTGTTGTGTTGCTTATTTGGAAACTGTTTTCGAGAGCAAAATTAACGTGTTCCAATCAGGCCTTGGATACAGTAAACCTCATGCTCCATTACAACACTAAACCTCCCTGGCAGGAACTTTTTTCTCACGAAGACGTTCTTAAGTTGCAAAGGATTTATCTTATATGATTTTGAGATTCTATTCTAGGCCCAAGTGTTTAATTGTTACCCGTTGTTATGGTCACCAATAAGAACAAGTGTTGGCATTGTGATCAAATTAAGGCAAGGTAGGACAAGCCCAAGTGGCGTCATTTTATTTACCAGAACAATGATGTGTATTCCACTCTGCAATTGACAAAAGTCGTTCTAGATTTGTAATTGTCCCATTTGGGGGGGGGGGACAAAAAGGATAATTCGCGTTTTTAAAGGAGTTGATGAACTTAACTGTATGCCTAATGAGTCAGAGTCTGAGAAATCAGTTAAAACTAAAATCACCAGAATAAAATTCGGTGGTGATTATATTTTAAAAAAAAACTATGTTTGTTGGTAGCGGTAAATCTGAACTTCATGTACAAGAATTGTTTGCAAAAGTTTGACTGCTTTAAAAATGAGGTGAATTAGAGTAACTTAGCAATTATGTAAGTTGTTTTGCTCTCATTCGAGCAGATATTATTGGAGTCTGTGGTGAAGCTGTATTTGTAAGTTGTAGTCCAGTATATTGGACTAAAGTTGATTGGTTTATTGATTGTGGTTGTTCTTGACAGGTGAGAGTGTCTTGTAGGACGAGTTTTCTATGCAGATTGAGAAGATTGGAAAAAATTTTTGACTGAGTTTGGATTCTCTTCTGCTTCTTGAAATTGCGCTTTTTTATTAAAGTGTTTTCGTGAGATCGAACCTATTAAGTAATAAAGTTTGGTATGCAGCGAAAAGTATCAGCCTGCGAGGTGCGTTTATGTAGAATTACTGAACGTTGATGTGAGGTAATATGCATATCTGGCTTCATGAAGAAAAGTTGGAATTTTCAATACTGTGACTGAAAAAAACTCATGGGAGATTTTATCCCTGTCTGAGTGATTTTTCCTTCTGGAAATAAGCCGAAATTTGAAAACCCTGTGTTTGGTTTACTCTTTTGTGTTAAGAAAAATCGTATTGATTTGTGGTCTGTGTAAATCATTACGCTTAAAGGTGTAAAAGTCGTACTCAATACGGAGCCATAAACAATGTCGAAGCATTGCGGAGAATGATTGGAACTCTGAGTTCTGCAGTTGAAAATAAACTGGAATTTGCGGAATTTTTCTTATAGGTTTTTTTTGTATTATTGCGGCACCAGTACAATGAGGTTCAAAGCGTTCTTTATTAACGAGTCCGAGACGAACAAATTATCGGCGAGCTTTAATATGTAGAGGTATGAGATAGTTTCATATTATTAATATACCAAATAGCATGGTCGAACAGGGAACCTGTGCGAATTGTAACTTTGTAAGAGAAACTTTCCTTGTCACTAAGACGTCCTTAAATTGCAAAACACAAATTTGTATTGTTCTAATATGGGAGAAAATTTGAACTTGTGTGGGTAGGATCTGGCAGTCCACTGGTTAAAGTTTACATTTGCCACATTTATAAAAATTTGTAGTTTTGCATTTTTTTTGAACTGTTTTCGATAGCAATCTTCGAGAGCAATCTTAGTGTACCGATCAGGCCTTGGATACATGATTTTGAGTTGAGTTCTTCTGTTGTTCTTAAATGATCGGTTGTTTAATCGGTACAGCAAGTGAAAATAATCACTGAGCTAAGTTTTTTGTGTACAACTCAAGTTCGTAGTAAATTTGTTGACAAAGGGAGCAACATTTTATTTTAATCGAAAATTAGGCGAAACCTTATAGATGCTAAAACCTTGTAGATGAAAAATGAGCTTGTCCTGTTCAACTGCATTTTATAGTAAGAAAGTGATTTCTGATTGTTCGAAGAGAATTTATCTTTTATTATTTTGTCGATCTATTCTATGCCAAGGTGTTTAATTGTTTTCCGTTGTTGCGGTCTCCAACAATTACAGGTGGGGGTACATGTACTTTGGATCCAATTAAGATAAGGTACGATAAGCACGAGTGGTGTCATTTTGATTACCAAAACAAGGATTTGTTGGGTTATTACAACTTATATTAGTTATCGGTTGATTTCATTGAAAACTGAGTATTAGAGAAGTTTTTAATGGTGGAGAAGAATTAGCTATATTAAAGTAATGATTCCGCTCTGCATGTGACCAAATTCGTTCTAGATTTGTAATTGGCTCTTTGGGGGGGGGATAAAGGGATTATTCGCGTTCGTTAAAGTGCTTTAAGCGAAATGTGTGCTTAATGAGTCAGAATCTGTTAAATGAGTTAAATCAAATACAATTATTATTACCAGACTAATATTCTGTGAAGCACCTTTAATAATTAAAACTGCATGTATTGGCGGCGCTAAATCTGAGCTTTGTGAGCGAGAATTGTTTGCAAAAATTATTAGACTTTATAAAGATGAATTGATATAGAGTACCTTAGCAATTATGATAGTTGTGTTGCTCTCAGTGGAGCAGGTATCAAGGGAGTACGCGGTAAAGCTGTATTTGTAAATTGTGGTCCAGTAAAAGGAACTTAAGTTTGTGGATTTATTGATTGTCGTTGTTGTCGTTGAGAGTTGGGGCAAAGAATTAGGGATGGAGTTTTAAATTAGGGGGAGTGTCTAGTAGGACGAGGTCTAACTGCAGATTGGTAAGGTGTAACAACTGACCATAGGCGCTCTTCTGATTCTTGAGCTTGCGCTTTTTCATTAAAGAATTTTGTTGAAATTGAACCTGTTAAGAGTTACGGTCTGCTTTGTAGTGAAATGTATCAGCCTACGCGGTGAGTCTAAATTGAATTTCTAAACGTTGATGTGAGTTAATTCGCAAACCTGGCTTCATAAAGAAGAGTTGGAATTTTCAGTATTGTGACTGAAATGAGCTGATGAGAGATTTTTTCCTTCTGTTGATGATTTTTACTTCTTGAAATAAGCTGGATTTTGAAAACCCTGTGGTTGTTTTTACTCTCTTGTGTGAAGAAAAATGTAATGGTTTGTGATCTGTGTAGAGGATTATCGGATTCTCTGATCCTTGAATTAGATATTCATATTCTGAAAGGCGGAGCCATAAACAATGGCGAAGCACTTGCGGAGAATTGTTGGTGCTCTGAGTTCTGCAGTTGAAATAAATCAACAGTTTGCGAAATTTTTCTGAATTGATTTCTTGGTTTTATTGCGGCACCAGTACAATAGTTAAAGAAAAGTTTAATGGGATTGGGCATGGCAACACCATGTGACTGGTTATTGTACCAACTAAGAGTTCTTTTTATTTCATCAATTGTTATTTGTAACTCAGTGATCCACTTAAAATCTACGGGGCCTCTAAGTTGAAGTTAAAAGTGTCTGAGATTGATTTGTAAATTAAAATTTTTCTTTGAGATCCAGATTTTTTTAATTTTGTTTTTGGTAGTTGAAGTGGAAAAAGTCCGACAATTTCAGTTTTAGGCGGCTAGGTATGGTTGTTTTTGGTTGCTTTTGATTTGCTGCTCTAAAAATTTAACGGATTCAAGTAAAAGGAATCTTTTTCTGGGGCAGCTTTGAGTTTTTCTGCATGTAGTATTTTGTGGTTTTCAGTGAGTCTGAAAGTTTTTGTCAATCATATCATATTTGATGAATACTTCGCCCAGGTATCTGACCACCATGTTTTTGCGAATTAAAGTTTTTTTGATACTACTAACAAAAAACGAAAGCGGCGGGTCCAATTGAGCAGTCGTAGAAAAGACTTTTTGAGCAGTATTGCTGTCCAGTGAGTCGTTGTGAAGTTATATTGAAAGACATTTAATTGTATGCACTATTCGTGTCGGCAATAGAGAAAGTTGCTCCTTTGATTAAAGTAAGATTAATTTGTTTTAGCTCAATAGGCCAATCAAATATAGTTACATCAACCACAATGTTAAACTGAAGAGCCTCAAGTACGATTTTTATTGATAGTTCCTATCGAAAAAATTTATTGGGTTAATCAATGTATTGCCTGTTGCTAGTGAAACAGGGTTAATGAGAGCAATGACATCATATTTCGTTAGCACATTGAGCAAATGTTTTTACCTGATCCTGTCACTGTAGTGGTCCTGTCGTTGTCTTTTTTAAAAACAGTGGTTGGTTTTATTGATAGATTTAATTTCACTTTGATTTTTCCACGTTTAAAATTTTGAGATTGTGTAGCATTTACCGAACTGTATTAGGTGTTCCAAATTGTGTCTACGAGAGTTTTGCTTGTTCAGATCTGTTAATTTCTAAAATTGAAGTTTCATCTGACGAGAAAAATGATACATCTAATGGGTGGGAGTCTAAATATTCTTGGCTCTAGAACGAGTTGTAGCTCGTTTTGGCGATCACTGTTTAGACACTGCAACTTGATTTTGAGGGTTTGTGAGATAATTTGAGCAACATAGGTCCATGAACTCTGTAGATTGTTTGACGCGAATGAGTGGGGCATCATGTTGTGCCCAACCAATTAGCAATCATGCTTTTCTTAGAGGGCAGGGGAGACGATTAAGAATAAAAATTCTGACAAAGAAGTGGAAGGGGTATTCCAAGTTGTGAATATCCATTATAGAGAAAAACGGGCCTTTTTAATTAGGTACAAAGGAGAGGTCTGTTGTGTACATTTGTTGCCCGTTTTCATATTTGTTTTAACAATAAAATTTAGCTAGTGAAAGTGCAAAACAGTTGTGCTAGGCGATCGCTTAAATTTGCGAACATACGAGATCAATAGTGGGGTAGTTCAATTTACGATTCGCAAAGTTTTCCATGCTTCGATGTCTTTTTGATACGCAATTTGTAATGGGAGCATTGTATTGTGTCTACAGTTTTTTCTGGAAAAGGTGTTCCTAGATTAATAAATTTACTATTTGAGATATGGAATGCTAAAGGGAAGTCTTCTGCCGAGAGTATGCGAGCAGCGGGTATGAATAGGAATCAATTTTTCTCCACCTTCAGAGTGTAATTTAGTGTTGTTTGCTGCAGAGAGAAAAAATTTTGATCCATATTATTGTAGCTTATGAAATTCAATCAAAGTGTTATTGTTATTTACATTAAGAGTAGCTCTCGAGTCGATCAGGAATTCTAAATCTGTGTGACGCGGTGATAAAAGTGGTTTCCGTAAATTATCTTGTCCCGTGTTTAGTGGATGTACCCGATAAATTGATTTAGTTGAGTTTGCTAAAATGTAGTTTTCTCCTGGGTTGATCGTTCTTCGGAACCATATCCAAGAACTATATATGGTTCCATACATGCCATACAAAACATTTTTATATGATCTTGCTATGGTTGCCGAGATTTCCATACATGATTCCTATATGCTATCCCGGATTCTTGTAAGCGCAATTATGCGTTCCTTCATCATCCATGCAAAGCTTACGCCTAGACAGCAGTCGCAGCTCTAAGCGCCTTAGACAAAGTATGGTGTATTAGTACCATATATGATTCTTACATGGTTCCTATATGGTCCATTTATGGTTCTTACAATTTTCTTTTATTGTCCATTTATGGTTCCTACATGGTTCCTATATGGTCCATTTATGGTTCTTATATGGATATTGCATTGCCAAAAAATGGTTCTTACCTAAACGACACATGGCTATTAAAAGGTTCTTACATGATCCATACATGGTTCCTGCATGATTCGTACATGATCCTTACATGGTTCTTACTACATGATACAAAACTGGTTTCTATATGGCTCCTATATGGCTATGTGATTCTTTCGAGAATCGCATATAACACATGGCTCTCGCATGGGTCTTTTATGGCTCGTAAAAGTATATGATGGCCAAGAAAGAAATCATCAAACTGAATTTGCATTTTATTGCAGTCATAAATGGTCCATACATGGTTCTTGTATAATCCATACATGTCTCCTGCATGATCTAAACATTTCTTTTCAATGGTTCTTTCGTGAGCCATACATATCCCTTGCATGGTTCTTATATGATCTTACATGGTTCTTACGTGATTTAAAGATGATTACTTTATGGCTTTTATATGTCTGCATGCTTCTTTCGAGATTCTCTTAAACCACATGGTTCTAGCAGTTCTCGCATGGGTATTCTATGGTTCCTACATGTATATGATTGCCAAGAAAAGAAAACGAATTGGAAAGGATTTCATTTATTCACAGGTTCTTTTTTTGTTCCTTCAGATGTTTTCGTTACTTTTATTTTTTACCGTCTTTTTCAAACTTTGTTTTTTAAAAGCTTCTTCTTTTGTATCCCAGAGTTCGGTTTAAAAAAAAGTCTCTTTTCCTTGCTTATGCTTTTTGAGCAAACTAGTACTATAAATTTAAGGCATTTTTGAACAAAACACCGCAACGTGGCTACAGTTAGTTTTTTTGTCATAGAGGCGGTTTTCCAGAAAACAAAGGAAAACTCTCAAAGATTGAGCAAAAAGGGTGCAAACAAAAAATGGCTCAGCTCATTAAGACAATGAGAACCGATACTCAGAAAAAAAATTTATTCTCAAAAAAAACTGACAAGTAAAACTGAATCAAAAATTGTCGCGGAATATATAGAACAAAATAGCAAGGCAATAGTTTTTGATGAAAAATGTCTTTGGGCGTAAATTTCTAGATCCCAATTATGCTCCAAGCATTTCAGAATGGGCGAAAGGTACGATGTTAAGGCGAAGACTAACTGTCTGCTAGGGAACGAGCTTTCACTTTGTGTTGCTTTTTAATCAAAACGTATTTGTCGAACAACTCTAACCAAGTAAAAAGGTATCATGTATTAAGAGAAACACTGAAGAAAAAATCGGTATACTATATACTGGTGATAACAATTCAACAAAACTTCAAAAACAGAGCAACAAAATTGGTTACCGTGGAAGTTAGAAGCGCTCATGTACTTTACTTGATGTGCATTGCTGGAGAATACGCAAGAAGTTTACATTTTGAGTTTCATAAAAAAGAAGGTCTTTCGATAATGACAACTATTTTGTAAAGGGTTTTGCTTAGTGTTTATTGTTTGCTTGCTTACAGTTTTGACAAGCATTTTGGACAATTGTTTTTTTCTTGTTCTTTAGGATCCCTCAGGAATATTGAAAAGTCATGAATTTCTTGGCAACCATGTGCTAAACCATAAAAGTTTATGGTCTTGGATATGGTTGCCAAGACCTAAAAATTTAAACTGAATGACTTTGCTGTTTTTGAAGGCTTTATGTAGTCAGAAAATGCTTGTTGAACTGTTCCTGTTATTTTGTATGTTGTGATTTTGAACTATTTGGTCTTTCATGACACCACAAATGTTTATTTTCTTGGATAAGGTTCCCAGGACACCAGAAAATTCAATTTTTTTTCTTATCAAGCCAAGAATTTGTTCAATTGAAATGAAACTCAAACGCAGAGGTCCCTTTATATCCAGAGCCTAAAACGCCAAGAATTTCGGCGACACATTTTTCAGATCTAAGTATTTGCCCGTTTCGTAAAAAGTGTTTTTCAGATGTAAAAATGAGACAAAATTGTGTTTTTGTAAATGAGAAGGGCGTTTATTGCAAGATTCAGCGGTTCCGTGAAAAAGCAAATGCTGAATAGGGCCATTATGCAGATAAGTTATTGCATGAATACGAGGAACTCAAAAAATAGAAGAGCTCACAGAAAGAGTGAAAGAACTTGAAAAAGCGAACGTTGAAGTGATATACTTCACTGGTGACGTGAGCTTTGATAGGGTCTCATTGGATTCTGAACACTGCAACCCAGTTGAGAATGGCTTCTATTAAACTATCTGGGCTGAGATTTAATTGTAATTTCGTTAACCTAGCTCACCATTTCGTATAAGTTTATATTTGTTTAAACTAAGTATAGTTGAATACTTGAATCACATTTAACAGTATGTCCTTTAAATTTCTGTCTACCAATCAAATTCCTCGTTAGAATAACAAACGTTTGTCATTTTTTTTGCGTTTAGAGGTCTTCAGATCTTCTGTTTGATCAATCTTTTTCAGGTCTTGAAAATACCTGCTAAATTTATCTGGTTAATTTTGAGTATTCCGAAGATTGGCATTCGATTTAATGACGCAGATTCAGATTTGTGGGGCTGCTTGATCTATTTCGAGAAATGGAAACAGGCAGCTGGCAGTGATGTAATGCTTTACAGGGACGGTTAATTGTGCGGTTACTCATTTGTACTGCAAGGTGTGGATGATTTTTCAATAGAGCAAGAAGAGTTATGAAAACTGTGGGAACTGTGGCTGTGGAAAATCGCCAAGCAACCTCTGAAGAATCAACCGCTAGCTGCCTGAATGCACATCCTGCGAGGCTTATCAAGTAAGTCGGCATGCAAATTGCGAACCGTCAAGCGCAATTCAATAATTAGTCTAATTTGACCAGTTATCTTAAATTGATATCGTTTGCAAAAAGTCACGCCAGCAAGAATTGACGACATTGAAGAGTTCACAGCAGAACTTGGAAATGTCGTGGAGAACTCATATGAGGATGAAACTATGAACCACGATGATTTTGATGAATACGCAGTCTTTCGGTTTGTTGAAAGGAAACCTCCCGAGGAGTTTGTAGGAAGCGGAAAAAAACCAGATAATGTCTACATTGTGCAAAAACTCTCAGAATACGAATTGGCACTTCGTAAGTAGCGTTGCTTCAGGGTAATGAATGATTGGCATACAAAATTACTGTACCCTCAAAGAGCATGACAGATGGAAGAAAGTGTGCATCAAAGGAGTCACTGTTAAAACTTTTTCGTGAGTAAAAAATATTAAATTTTTTGTTCTTGAAAGATTTTCTGACGTTGACCCAAAATACTGTAAATTTCTTTGAGTAAGTTAAGTTTTAACAATAATCCTACTTTAAGCATAAGCTGAGAAAAAGTTTTCGAGCTCATCATTCCCTGATGCCAGAAAACAAGCCTATAAAACTGGACTGAATGCGGAGCAGCGGTTAGAATGTAAACGTAATTACAGAGATAAACTATAAATTTTGATCAGATTTTGGTTGATTTCACTAATATTGTCGCAGATTTACATGTCGTTCCAGGTGCTGAGCGTATCCCTCAATTAAATATTCTTTTTTATTGGATAACTATCAGTTTGCACACTATAGGCTCAGTTAGTTTCTTGAGATAAATCAGATTGTTCAGGCCTTTAATTGAATCAAAACTCCCGAGTTTTTACTGTGAGCTAAATTGCAGTTTCACTCGTAATTGAACGAAAAAAAATTGACTTTTTATTTTGTTCTCCTTGATTTTACTTCCTCGTATTCAACTATTTGACATGCTATGATGTGAAAAATTTTTAATTTGTCACTCAGATCTATGGCCAATTCGAGCAATCGTCCTAAAAAGCAAGTGAGAAAGCCCTCCTTTGAGACCAAGCCGGAGACGCCTGCTGAACACAGCATTCGTCACGAGCATAGAAATACGCTTTTTCAAATCAGAAAAATCATGGCTCGACGGGTTTGAACATAATTGCTTGGCTCAACGTTTATTCTGACGAAGCGACGTTTCCATGAAACCTCTAGCGTACAAAATTCATTACGCACAAGAAAATGCTTTATTCGGGTAGAATTCAAGTGAGAAGGAGTGCAATCAAAAGGAGTAAGCGGCCGAAAATTCGACCTTCTTTTCTCGGGGGGTGGGGGGGGGGACAACCAGCGCAATCCAATCTGCGGGTACGTTTGTCACTGAGTCACCTGCTATGGTTTTCTCCTCTCCAGAATGGGCTGGTGATGCTACACAACGAGGATTGCCAATAATTTGATTGAAAAAAAAAACGTTTGTCGCGCAAAAGCTGCCGCCGAAACAACTGTAGAACCAAACCAGAGGACAATATCACTTCGATTTCTACCAAAGTTTACTGCGACTGTTGAAAAAGCACATGGTTATGGTTTTGTTGATGGAAAGCACTCCAATGAACCGTGCAAAGAAATTGGGGCTTGGGATCGAGACATTGCAAGACAAAAAAGTTTAAGCTTTAGGTGAATTCGAAGAAACGGTTTAATTGACTTTTTTCAATCAAACACTAAACATTTTTTAGGAACTTTGGTTTCAGCTCGGAGACTTTTGGGTGAACTTCGTTCATGAAATGTTTGGCTCTCGAAGCATTGCGGATAACTGAGCTTTGAAGTTCTCATATCCAGTTCATCGACTCAAATGTGATGATTTGATGATGACCGACCCACGCGGCAATCTCCTATCAATGTCAATTTGGCCGTTGTTTGGACAGAACTGGTTTCGGAGTTGATGGTTGGGTAGGTCAGATGATGAACAGTCAGAGCTCAAATGCACGTTTTATAATCTACTTCTTATAATCAGGCAGAAAAAAATAGACTACTTCATATAATCAGCCCGAATGAAATAGCTTTTTACGTAGCTTTTTTGTAACCGAGAGGAGGTCTTTCAGATAGACCCTAGAGTTAAAAGTTTTTAAACTTGACATTTTTTTATGACAGTGACTTTAAGGGAACAAAATGTTCGTCTGGATTTCGCCTAGATTTGTTGGCGCAGTTATTTGCACCCTTAGTCTTTGTTGTTTATGACGATTCTGATGCTATTTTGGATTTTCTTATAAAGGAAACCAGTCGTCTTTTGTTGCCTTCTGAAATAATGACTGATTTGCTTTAGTTCGTCGGTGGCTTTGTGTTCTCTCCTCATGCAGCTTGACCAGGCCGTTACTCATGGTTTTGCCCAATTTTGTATTCTCTAAATGATGGCAATTGCAGAACCGGACCTTTTTTTCCCGGCCTCAAAGTCATATATTTGCCTTAGATCCACAAGAAATTGTGTTTCTCAATGCTATTATTACTTTATGATGGAATGGATCATCGCAAAAAAATTGGCCAAATTGAGATTTATGCTGCAGAGCGTTATATTGAAAAATGGTCTTATGAAAAACAATCGCACACAGAAAAATTCTCTAAGAAAAGCTTAACAAAAGCTACTCAGTCTGATTGATTCTGACAGAGGTTTTAAAAAGCTGACACAGGATCTCAATGAAGGATTCCGTTTCGTAGTTGACAATTTTGGTGAGCATTGTTCGGTCAATCGCAGTGGAGGAGTATTCAAAAAAGGTGAAATTAAATGTACTGTTGGCTTGCTAGCGAAAACCCAAATGATCGTGTGATTGATGACTTGTCCCTGATGGAAGGCGAAAAGTAATTAATGGGAGTCGCAAAGTGGACAAATCACTGGTGTGTCCCTAACTGCTATTTCTTCAAATAGTGGCTTCAAAAACAGATAATGCATGACTGAAAACAAATGCAAAATCCAACATGTCGAAGAACTGACTGCTCATTAAAATGAAAGTTTTTTTCGGTGAATATAATAAAAATTGTCTCTGTGGACATGTGTCCAAGCATGGTAAAATTGCAGGGGTGATAGAAGTTAGAGAGAAGGACTTAGGTCTGAGGCCGTCAAAATGAAAACGAATACTGATTCCCAGAAGAAAAGCAATTGCAAGCGATGTGCGTTCCGCTTTGCTCACTAACTTATCAAAATCTATATCAAAGTTTTGAATGACTGCGTCGGTTCATGGACAAGCTCAATTCCTCTCAATTGCGGCCCCGCTTGTGACGGAGATGATGTAGCAGGGTTTGAAAGGCCAGATTTGGATGATTTATCCAATGGAGTCATTAGTACCGATATCAGATTTCATTGTGAATCTTTTCGGAGCGACAGATTGGCACGTGAGCTGTTAATTGGGACGGTTAATTGTGCTGTTACTCTTTTGTACTGCAAGGTGTGGATGATTTTTCAATAGAGCAAGAAGAGTTAAGGAAAATTACAAGATTTATGAAAACTGTGGAAACTGTGGCTGCGGAAAATTGCCAAGCAACCTCTGAAGAATCAACCGCTAGTTGCCTCAATGCACATCCTGCGAGGCTCAACAAGTCAGTCTGCATGTAAATTGCGAACCGTCAAGCGCAATTCAATAATTAGTCTAAATTGTCCAGTTATCTTACATTGATATCATTTGCAAAAAGTCACGCCAGCAAGCATTGACGAAATTGAAGAACTCACAGCAGAACTTGGAAATGTCGTGGAGATCTCATATGAGGATGAAACTACGAACAACGAAGATTTTGATGAATACACAGTCTTTCGGTTTGTTGAAAGGAAACCTCCCGAGGAGTTTGTACGTAGCGGAAAAAACCAGATAATGTCTACATTGTGCAAAAACTCTCGGGATACGAATTTGCACTTCGTAAGTAGCGTTGCTTCACGGTAATGAATGATTGGCATACGAAATTACTCTGCCCTCAAAGAGCATGACAGATGGAAGAAACTGTGCATCAAATGAGTCATTGTTAAAACTTTTTCGTGAGTAAAAAAATAATAAATTTTTGGTTCTTGAAAGATTTTCTGACATTAACCCAATATACTGTAAATTTCTTTTTAACAAAAGAAATTTACAAGAGAAATTTAACAAGAGTAAATTAAGTTTTAACAAATATCCTACTTTTAGCATAAGCTGAGAGATAGTTTTCGAGCTCATCATTCCCTGATGCCAGAAAACAAGCCAATAAAACTGGACTGAATGCGGAGCAGCGGTTAGAATGTGAACGTAATTACAGCGATAAACTATAAATTTTGAGCAGATTTTTGGTTGATTTCACTAACTTTGTCGCAGATTTACATGTCATTCCAGGTGCTGAGCGTATCCCTAAATTGTATATTCTGTTTTTATTGGATAACTACCAGTTTGCACACTATAGGCTCAGTTAGTTTCTTGAGACAAATCAGATTGTTCAGTCCTTAAAATGAATCAAAATGAATTTTTACTGTGTGCTAAATTGCAGTTTCACTCGTAATTGAACGAAAAAAAAATTTGACTGTTTATTTTGTTCTCTTTGATTTTACTTCCTCGTATTCAACTATTTGACATGCTATGAGGTGAAAAGTTTTCAATATGTCACTCAGATCTATGGCCAATTCCAGCAATCGTCCTAAAAGGCAAGTGAGAAGTCCCTCCCTTGGGACCAACCCGGAGACGCCTGTTGAACACAGCATTCGTCACGAGCATAGAAATACGCTTTTTCATATCAGAAAAATCATGGCTGGACGGGTTTCAACATAATTGCTTGGCTCAACGTTTATTCGGACGAAGCGACGTTTCCATGAAACCTGCAGCGTACAAATTCATTACGCACAAAAAAAATGCTTTATTCGGGCAGAATTCAAGTGAGAAAGAGTGCAATCAAAAGGAAAAAGCGGCCGAAAATTCGACCTTCTGTTCTCGGGGGGGGGGGGACAACCAGCGCAATCCAATCTGCGGGTACGGTTGTCACTGAGTCACCTGCTATAATTTTCTGCTTTCCAGAATGGGCTGGTGATGCTACGCAACGAGGATTGCCAATAATTTCACTGAAAAAAAAAACGTTTGTCGCGCAAAAGCTGTCGCCGAAATAACTGCAGAACCAAACCAGGAGACAATATCACTTCGGTTTCTACCAAAGTTTACTGCGACTGTTGACAAAGCACATGGTTATGGTTTTGTTGATGGAAAGCACTCCAAGCTTTTGGCTTCTTTTTTCAACCTCTTAATTGGAAAACGTTCTTAACATGTGGCTTCCGTTATACATATTTTAAATTAAAAAGTTTTCAAAATTTTCTCTTCGTTCAAAATTTTTATTGTCGAGCGGCTCCACTTCAGAGTGCAAAGAGCTCAAACAGTTCTTGAAAGGTCACGATTAGTTAATGAACCGTGCATAACATGTAGGGCTTGGGATTAAGAAAAAGCAGGACAAAAAGCGACGCAAAAATTCAAGCGAGCTCAAAGATACGTTCTCTTAAACTTTTTTCAATCAAACACGCCATATTTTTTACAAAAAACTTTGATTCCAGCTGAGAGACATTTTGGACAATTCCGTTCATCAAAGGTTTGACTGTCAAAATATTGCGGAGAATCGAGATTTGAAGTCTGCATGAAAACGTCATGACGAGATAATGAACCGTGCATAAAAAGTGGGTCTTGGGATTGAGACATTGCAAGACAAAAAACTTTAAGCTTTAGATGAATTCAAAGATACGTTTTATTTGATTTTTTTCAATCAAACACAAAACATTTTTTTAGGAAGTTTGGTTTCAGCTCAGAGACTTTTGGGTAAATTTCGTTCATGGAATGTTTGGCTCTCGAAGCATTGCGGATAACCGAGCTTTGAAGTTCTCATACCCAGCTCATCGACTCAAATGTGATGATTTGATTAAGACCGACCCACGCGGCAAACTCCTATCAATGTCAACTTGGCCGTTGTTTGGACAGAATTCGTTTCGGAGTTGACGGTTGGGTAGGTCAGATGATGAACAGTCAGAGCTCAAATGCACGATTTATAAACACTTCTTATAATCAGGCAGAAAAAAATAGACTACTTCATATATTCAGGCCGAATAAAATAGCTTTTTACGTAGCTTTTTTGTAACCGAGAGGAGGTCTTTCAGATAGACCCTATAGTTAAAAGTTTTTAAACTTGACATTTTTTTATTTATGACAGTGACTTTAAAGGAACAAAATGTTTGTCAGGCTTTCGCCTAGATTTGTTGGCGCAGTTATTTGCACCCTTAATCTTTGTTATTTATGACAATTCTGATGCTATTTTGGATTTTATTATAAATAAAACCAGTTGTCTATTGTTGCCTTCTGAAATAATGACTGAATTGCTTTAATTCGTCGGTGGCTTTGTGTTCTCTCCTCATGCAGCTTGACCAGGCCGTTATCAAAATTAATCATGATTTTGCCCATTTTTGTATTCTATGAATGATGGCAATTGCGGAACCAGACCTTTTGTTCCTGGCCTCAAAGTCATATCTTTGCCTTAGATCCACAAGAAATTGTGTTTCTCAATGTAATTTTTGATTTAAGATGAAATGGATCATCGCAAAAAAATTGGCCAAATTGAAGTTTATGCTGCAGAGCGTTATATTGAAAAATGGGCTTATGAAAAACAATTGCACGCAGAAAATTTGTCTAAGAAAAGCTTAAGAAAAGCTACTCAGTCTGATTGATTCTGACAGAGGTTTTAAAAAACTGACACAGGATCTCAATGAAGGATTCCGTTTCGTAGCTGACAATTTTGGTGGGCTTTGTTCGGTCAATCGCAGTGGAAGAGTAATCAAAATAGGTGAAACTAAATGTGCTGTAGGCTTGCTAGCAAAAACCCAAATGATCGTGTGATTGATGACTTGTCAATGATGGAAGGCAAAAAGTAATTAATGGGAGTCGCAAAGTGCACAAATCACTGGTGTGTGTCCCTAACTGCTATTTCTTCAAATAGTGGCTTCAAAAACAGATAATGCATGCGACTGAAAACGAATGCAAATCCAGCATGTCGAAGAACTGACTGCTTATTAAATGAAAATTTTTTTCGGTGAATATTATAAAAATTGTCTCTGTGGACATGTATCCAAGCATGGTAAAATGCAGGGGTGTTAGAAGTTAGAGAGAAAGACTCAGGTCTAAAGCCGTCAAAATGAAAACGAACACTGATTCCCAGAAGAAAAGCAATTGCAAGTGATGTGCGTTCCGCTTTGCTCACTGACTTATCAAGTTCTATATCAAAGTTTTGAATGCCTGCGCCAGTTCCTGGACAAGCTCAATTCCTCTCAATTGCGGCCCCGCTTGTGACGGAGATGATGTAGCAGGGTTTGAGAGGCCAGATTTTGATGATTTTGACCGATGAATTTATTAGTACCGATATCAGCTTTCATTGTGACTCTTTTCGGAGCGACACATTGGCACGTGAGCTGTTCAGCATCCATTCTTTTAACGACAGTGATGAGGATTTTGTGTCTTATGCACGCAATGATTCAAATGAGCTTTTGCACCAGTTATCGGTTGTTTCCGTGAAGGACTTGAAAGCCTCGCTTTTAGCTGTTGCTTCGGTCCATAATGCAATTGATGCGCCTTTTTGAACGCCCTTTTGCAGCGTGGTCAGCTACTCTTTGACCGTCAATCTGTTTCGCCGAGGGCAGTCAAAATAGTGTTTGTTTACTTCCGTAGTCCGTATCAGTCCAATAGGGAATCGGATGACAATGACAAGCTAACTTTAATGATTAACCCCTCAAAAATGTGAAGACTTCTCTTACCGGATTGTTTTAGTACGCTAAAAAGAAACCTACGACGCGAAATATTCACATTCATTACAAATGATCAGTGGGAATTGGCTGTGAGATTGATTGCAAACACCAATAGATATGTTGTTTAAAAGACACCTACAACTTCGGCCTGGCCACTGTTCTTCGCAATGGCTAATCTATCACAGAAACCGCGACAACTTCTCAAAAATCTGGTTTTAGGAGCGCTGTTTGTTGGTTCATGCTATCGTGATTTTGATATTTTTGAGCATGTTAAAAATCAGTCGTCGGTAATTGGGAATCTCATTTTTTATGAAGAAGAACTTACAATTACATTTGAGTCAATCTTGGTATTTACCTATCTGACTGCAAAATCTGACTGCAATAGTTCTCAAAGTGAAGCAGTTCATCGGTTACTATGGATAAGCTCTATGCAGACAGATGGGAATTCATCTAGCCTAAAACATCAATACCCTCCCAATCAAATTTTAGAAATGCAGTCGTTCGATGAACATATGACAAAGATACGAGAATTAGTACGATAACAAGGAAGGCACAGAGAATTTCAGAGCTGAGGTCTAACAATAAATGAATGCAAAGTCAAAACACATGGAATCAAGGGTCGAAGCATTTGATGTAGTTCCTAAGCAACCCCTCTCGTCTCTAATTGATCCAATGCACCAAATTTTTCTTGCTGTTGCAAAAGGTCTTTTTTAACATCATTATAACAAAATGGTTGTTGATCATATAGCTGAAATTGATCCGTTCCTCGAGTCCGTTGACTTTCTGAAGGAGTTCAAAACAAACTTGAAAAGTCTGGAAACCTTATAAAACTTCAAAGCCAAATAATTAAGGTTTTGTTGCTTCTTTGTCACCCATAATTTTTTTCTCTGTATTTCCATGGCGAAGATCAAAGAAGTGACGCAGCGGATCTCAAAAAGTTAGTTTTCTCTCTTTTTGATTTTTTGAAGCCGGCGAAGATGCTGATATTTGTAAGAATCTGCTGTCAGAAATCTGTCTGAGAATTTTGGAGAAAACACAAAAGATACTATGTTTGAGCCGGCTAACAGATTTTTTGCTTGAGCTACGCACTGGAAACGTGAGCCAGTGTCAGCTGCTGGTAGAAAGGTTTGTGAGATGAAAAATGATTGCAAAAATGAGCGAAAAAGACAACTGTCTGACCGAGACTCTCACAACATGCAACAAGAAGAAAATTTCGATGATTGCTACAAATTTATGGTAAACAATGAGACATGATAGTTTCGCCAAGAAAATCCAAATTTAGAACTGTTTCGCCCCAATTTTGGTCATTTTTTCCTTATCGGCCTACAAACTGCGATGTTCTCCTGATAAGGCTGTTTGGGTGTCAGATTGTGAAGATGCAAAATGTTGCGTGCATCAAAATCTAAGACAATAAATTTAGTTGTTCCTTTTAGTTTCGTTGTCAACGGTACAGAGAAAAAAATGGAAATAGTTATGACGGCCGTTAAATATAAACTCTTCTATTTTAAAGTTAACGAAGTCCCCTGCCTGAATACACTTTTCAGCCAATTTGAGCACAATTGGACAAAATAAGTAGCCCAAATTTTTGTTTTCTTTCATTAGTTTTCATTCATAATTAGTGTTTAGTCTTCTCTAACAAATTTTTCAATGGATATTGCGGCATTTTTTTGAACCTGTTTCTGTGGGTTATCATAGGCAAATTGAATATTTCGTGAAAATAGAGTTTCAATGGTGTCAAGAATTTGGCATAGATTATACCTGTGCATATAGAATGTAAAACTAAGAAAAAATTTATATAGCTGGCCTAGGAAAAGTAGTTTTTCATGCGGAAATTTGGGATTTCTTTGAAGAAATATATATAATTATAGATCAATTGGTATGCCTAATAAGATGTTCAAATGAAATCAAAAATGCTACGGGAGATCCCCAATGCGTGTAGAGCTTAAATCCAAACCAATTTTTGCTTTTGCTTGCCTCTGGAGAAAGTTCGATTTTTACACTGAATTTTGGAATTTCTTCGACAAACTAATTTTAAATATAGGTCTGTTTGATTTGGTCAGGAAGCTGCTAAAATTGAACTAAATCGATTATGGGAGATCACTAGTATGTTGGGAGGATAAATCAAAACAAATCTTTGCAATAACTTGCTTCTGGAAATAGTTGGTTTTTCATAATGAAATTGCCTAAGTCTTCGAATAACTAGTTTTAAATATCCGACTTCTTGATTGCGTCAACGATATGTTCAAATCGAACCACAATTGGCATGGAGTATTTCCCTTGTGCGTCAATTCTGTAATTCTAACATAAACGCACAAAAAATTGCCATAGCTTGCATCTGGAAAAAATTGGTTTTTCATACAGAAATTTGGTCATTTTGATTGGGTGCTATTTTAAACAATTTTTTTCGGACTGATGGCATAGTCAAGATGGACAAAAGTTTGTATGGTATGGACTATCTCCAGTGTATGTAGTTTCTAGGACAAAAAAGGTTTACGCTAGCTTGCCTGTAGAAAAAGTTAAGTTCGCTTATAGAAATTGGCGGTTATTTCGACTAATAGATTTGAAAAACAGTCCTGTCCTTCGAGTCAAAAGTTTAATCAAGTTGAACCAAACTCGGCATGGAGTGTCCATGGTGTATGTAGACGCTAGAACAAGAAGAAATTTATCTATCATACCTCTGGAAAAATATTTTTTCATAAGGGAAGTTGCGATTTCGTCGAAAAACTAATTTTCAATGTCGCTCTTCTTTTATTTGGTCAAAAAAAATTCCAATTAAAAAAACGGTATGGTGTATCCCCTTTGTAAGCTCAAAGACAAAATGAATTTTTGCAATAACTTGCCTCTCGAAGAAGATTGGGTCAAGTTGTTGTTCGAATCAAACAAAACATGCCACAGAGTATCCCCATTGTATGAAGATTCAAAGATGAAAAGAATTTTTGTTATAGCTTGCCTCTGGAGAAAGTTGGATTACATACGGAAACATGCACATAAAAAAATCAAAAAATATCAAGTCAGAAATGAATGGGACGCCTTTCGGACATCTAGTTTTTTTGGTGCTCCCCCTCCCTCCCGTTCCACTCCCTCTTGTGCTCTCTCGTTCGATTTGTTTCTCTGGCTCGTCTCTCGCTCGTCCTTTTTGTCTCTCGCTCGTCTTTTTCGTGTCTCGCTTTGTTGTGATGTTTCATAAGAAATTTTTTTTTTGATGATATATGTTTATGTTTAGTTTCGTTGTCAACGTTGCAGAGAAAAAAATGGAAAAAGTTATGACGGCCGTTAAATATAAACTCTTCTATTTTAAATTTATTGAAGTCCCCTGTCTGAATACATTATTAAGCCAAGTTGAGCACAATTGGACAAACTGAGTAGCCCAAAATTATGTTTTCTTTCATTAGTTTTGATTAATAATAAGTGTTTAGTCTTTCCTATCAAATTTGTCAATAGATAATTTTGCGGCATTTTTTAGAACCTGTTTTTGTGAGTTATCATAGGCAAATTGAATTTTTCGTAAAAATAGAGTTTCAATGGTGTCAAAAATTTAGCATAGATTATATCTGTGCATATAGAGTGCAAAACTAAGACAAAATTTATATAGCTGGCCTAGGAAAGGAAAAATAAGTCAATTTTTTGAGTCAAAAAATTAATCAAGTTGAACCAAACTCGGCATGGAGTATCCATGGAGTATTTAGACGCTAGAACAAGAATAGTTTTTTCTATCTTGTCTCTGGAAAAAAATAGTTTTTCATAAGGGAAGTTGCAATTTCTTCGAAAAACTAATTTTCAATGTCGCTCTTCTTCATTTGGTCAAAAAGTTCCAATTAAAAAAATGGTATGGTGTATCTCCTTTGTAAGCTCAAAGACAAAATAAATTTTTGCTATAACTTGCTTCTGGAAGAAGATTGGGTCAAGTTGTTGTTCAAATCAAACAAAACAAGCCACAGAGTATCCCTACTGTATGAAGATTCAAAGACGAAAAGAATTTTTGTTTTAGCTTGCCTCTGGAAAAAAATTTGGTTACATACGGAAATTTGCACATAAAAAATCAAAAAATATCAAGTCAGAAATGAATGGGGCGCCAATCGGACATCTAGTTTTTTTGGTGCTCCCCCTCCCTCCCGCTTCATTCCCTCTTGTGCTCTCTCGTTCGAGTTGTTTCTCTGGCTCGTCTCTCGCTCGTCCTTTTCGTCTCTCGCTCGTCTTTTTCGTGTCTCGCTATGTTGTGATGTTTCTTGACAAATTTATTATGCGATGTTATATGTTTATGTTGTTTTCAGCCAGCTAGAATGTGTTTTTCAAAATTTTAGCTCTTTAGTGGTTGACTTTATTTTCATCATTGATTTTTGTTTCCGAGAGAAAAACATTCTGTTTTCCTATTCGTTCGTCCTACAGACATTTGTGCGTTCATGTCCAGACTTTGGTGCATTCATGTCCAGACCATCGTGCGTTCATACGTTTTTCTAGACTGTGTAACTTTGAACGCACGACGCCCCCTCCTGCGTTCATTTTGATCTGGAAATATATCCAGTTTTGGTCGGGGACCTCAGCCTGGGAACTAAGTGTGTACGAAATGACATGAAATCACAGCATTGAACTAAAAATTATCTCAATGAAAAATACATTTGCTCTGCATGATTCAAACTCCATTTGAAAATGGCGTCACTTTGTATGATAAACACAACAACAAGCTCATTGCAATAGTGAAATTGAGAACGAAAAATGATTATTAGATTGTTTGCTTCGCCCCGCGAAAACAGAAAACAAAATTAAAAGAAAACAGTTGGCTAATTGATGCCAAAGACTTATAAACAATGTTGCACTTTTTTCTACGTCCCATAGCTTCTGGACATTAACAGGACCCCCCCCCCCGCATATAATCTGTTTATGAGCAAAAAATTTTGGAAAATAGAAACACCGAAGATGAACTGAAACAAATTAGGTGGGCGTGTAATTTTGTTTACACATAATGTTCCCGCCCCGCGCATCCATGTTCTGATTCAATTGACTAAAAGTTGAGGAAGAAATAGAAACTTTCAAAATTCTCATTTAGTTCAGCAAACAACTAACTGTAAAAAAGCTGAATTATAAGGCCCGATAAGATATGCCAATAATGAGAGAATGAGGCAAGACAAACATACAACTCAAAAAATGCGAACCTAAAGTCCTTATTTAAAAAATCAATTTTTGACAATTTGAAACGGATTCAATTAAAACTTAAATACAACTATCCAACGTGTACTTCATTGATTAAGATATGGGACCTGTCCAATTTGATACTCCGTGAAAGATCGACAAAGATTAGCAATCAGCGCTAAGTTCAAATATAAATTCTGATTTTGAATGCATCAACTTTAATTTATATTTCATTGTGGGATTTTGAGGTCTTTTATTAACCAGAATGTGTCAGGCGACCACAAGAATAACGCCAAAACCGGCACGAACGAAAAAAAAACTGTATTTACTGTGAACATTACAAAGTTGTTCAATATACTTTCTCAATGCCAATTGGGCGAAAACCCTTTAGTGTGATGCTGTGGCAGGGAATAAAACACATCGGAAAAGATCGGAGAAAGAAAAAAACATAGGAATTGTTGTATGAAATTAATTAGTTTCAAAGCTACGAAACCATTAGTTGAGAGAGAAACCAATTGAAAGATAAGAATTCGGCGTGATGAAGAGAGGAAGCGACCTGTTGTAACAGAGAACAAGCTACAAAAATAATAGCAATAGGATTTAAAAAAGCTAAGAAATCCAATGATAACAAAACATAGATGTTTAAGCAAATATTTTAAAAACTCAAACTAAACCACAATTTTTCAGCCAAAAATTACAAATTAATCTGCAACTCCTTGAGAAGTCATTTATTTTTGTTATCAACGGGAATGAATCATAAGACTACAAAAGACAACACTTACGGCTGGAACAAAATTTCACGAAAAATTTGCCATTGAAACTTAAAGATATTGAAAGCATATGAAAACTACTTATTGATTTAAAATTTTTTGAGTTATTGGTTTTGGTAATTATTGATTTTAAACGGGGGTCCTTGTAAAATTTTTGTGTGAATAAGACAAAACCAGGAACAGCGAAGATTGGCCAGTATCAAAAATTCACGAAATTTCAATGAAATCATATTTCTAAGTTATATAATTACTCAAAACATATAAAAAAACAGCAAAAAATATGTTCGGCCTTTGAAATTTAAAATTTGAAATTTGAAATATACTGTCAATAATGAAACCATATTATTTTTTGACAACAAGGATTACACACAATGATACAAGAGCCATAAACTTAAACCTTACATTCGTTAAAACAAGAATCGATTATGCCCTCTGATTGTCAAGACCCTGTCGTACTTCAACAAAAAAAAACGACAATTGGAAGCAAAGTTAAAACTTATTCTTTTCAACACTTCAAGAGAATGGTTTTGCATGGTTCAGAACTATTATCTATTCACTGAAATCTTTTTGAACTTTTTAATTGCTATCCTTCAACGCAAATCGGACGGGTCATAAATGTTTGTGATTATTCAAAAAGAAAACAAAAGAGCTCAAAGAGAGCCCGATTTGCATGAATCACAAAATTTTGTTGAACGATAGCCAAGAAACCATCAGTCAAAATCGAAAACACTCTAAGGAGTTCTTTTTTCTTCACTTAGAGTAGGTCTTGCTCTGTATATTTTGAGACCACACGTGGACAGATTTAAGGTTGAATTTCGGCAATTATTATCCAGTTACATTTTCCTTATACAATATTTTTCCGAGG